>NC_090726.1:153349392-153354392 GCF_036898095.1 Palaemon carinicauda | reverse complement strand
CTCTCTCTCTCTCTCTCTCTCTCTCTCTCTCTCTCTCTCTCTCTCTCTCTCTCTCCTGTTCCTAAGTGGCTACCTGACCCCCTGACACCGGACACTACATGACCCAGACAGACGTGGATGTTGCTGGACAGATTCCCTCAACCCCTCGATTAGTGACTATTTGTTTTAGTATGGGGAATGTTTACGGCTATTGTAAGTTAGAAACTTAATTTACAAGTTTGTACTGAGTGAATTAGATAAGAATTCTAACAATGGCTTATCACCATAACTGTCTTGTCAAGTTGGTTATTAGCTTGTTTACTATAGCATAATTTATCGGAGAGTCAATAAGAGAAACAGTTACGGAATCATTTCACTGTAGAATATTGGAAAAATTAAAACTAATGAAACCGAAAACTTATTTTATCAGTGTCAAAATCTTAATGTAAGACAGTTTTTTCAGGAAGCGTTTATTCTATTTTAAATCATCAGTACCCTTAATAAAACCGAAAACCTATTTGATCAGGGTCAAAATCTTAATGTATGACAGTTTTTTTTTCATTAACTTTTACTTTTACGGGTTTATTTCTCGCCCTCCATCAGACACTAAGAGTCTGTTCAGGCGGGCCTTGGTGTGTGAAAATAATTTCTTTTCAGTTTACATTTTGCTCTGTATCTTTTCAGTATTCGCTAGCATTTGTATCCAGGCTTAATAGTTTTTAGATCACTATCATAACACTTTCCAAAGAGATAAGTCTTCAGGTTTTTCTTGAAAGCTGCCACATTTTTGCTTTTCTTGACATCAAGTGGAAGGTCGTTGAAGAGTCTCGGTGCAGCATAACAATAAGTTCTTCCTCCTATTGGATGATCCACGCTAATTTCGAATAGCCTATGTGGGTCATCAGCATGTCTAACTCTTACAGCAGCGCTAGTAGCTTGAGGGTAGGGGACCAAGCAATCACGAAGATATTTAGGCTTATCACTTGTAAGTGCCTTGTAAGTCAACAAACAAATCTTAAATTCAATTCTAGCCTTAACAGGTAACCAATGTAGATCGATCAGTGCAGGAGTTATTCTCTCCCGAAATTTAATGCCTTTTATCAGTCTAGCCGCCCGGTTTTGCACATTTTGAAGCTTTCTTAGTAGTGTATTGGGCAATTTATAGTACAGAGAATTGTACTGCCCTCTGTTAAATATTTTCTAATAAATGCTATGTTTCTCAGGTGATAGTTACACACTTTTACTGTATTCACTATTTGATCCCTCATTGACAAATAATCCATCAGTACACCCAAATTTTTCACAACAGGCACAATCCTAACATCAGCGTCACCAATTTTTATACTTTAAAATAACTGTTAATTCCTCAAAGCCACCTTTGTGCCAAAAAAACATACATTCTGTTTTATCATCATTTAATTTAAGCTTTTTCCTCTGCATCCATGTTTTTATTTCAGTCATTATCTCATCAATTTTCTTCATTGTATCTTGTGTTGTTACAATTGAAAGGTAGAACTGAGTATCATCTGCATATAGGGCTCAGAACACTACCCTGTGGTACACCTTTCATTAGAATTCTCTGACTAGATCGGTTTCCAGAAACTTCTACAATAGTCTTCTTGTTCGTTAAGTAGCTTCGCAAAAATTTCAGTGCTTCCTCAGTCACTCCAATGGACTAAGTCATCAAGTAAGTACTCGTGCACAACAGTGTCGAAGGCAGCACTAAGATCTAACATAATCAAAATTCCACACTTTCCTTCATCAAGAAGACCTATCATATTATTCTTTATTGAGCATAAGGTAGTTTCTGTAGAGTGATTAGCTCTGTAGGCCGATTGATTTTCCTCTTAACTCATCAATATGCCCCCATAATTGCTCACTTATGATATTTTTCAATAAGCTTCGACATGTAGGATAAATTTGAAATGTGCCTTTATGAATTTAGTTCGTTTACATCACCTTTTCCTTTGTATATTGGTTTGATTAACGCAGTTTTTTCACAGTTATGAAAACTGGATTGTGATATACTTAGGTTAATTATATTTAGGTAAATATTATATACAACTTGCTTGTTTGGAGCTTCACTTATTAAACTATTTGGGAAAGGGTCGTTTCCACAATATGTCTTCTTCATCTCGCTCATAACCTTTAACAAGTCACGCATATTTATTTCTTTAAATGTTTTTAACTTCTTACTGGCATAACTGACTGCCCTTCTAGCTGATTTTGGGGGAAACCTCTATATATTTTATAAATTTTTTCATTAAAGAATATAGCAAATTTCTCTGCACAGACATTTTCAGGCAAGACATATTTTTCTTTAATCCCATCATATCATCTAGGTTTTTGTGAAACTCCCTCATGTTATTAGTTTTTTTTTCTTTTTTTTTTTTTTTTTTTTTTTTACTTTTTTCGTTGTAGAATTTTCTTTTTGTTTTTTTCTAACAGGATGTTATAGTCATTTCTGACTTTATTATATAGATTTCTGGCTTGTGAGGATTTGGCTCTTTTCCATCTACCTTCCATCTTACGTCTATGTCTTTTTGCCTTTAATAGCTCACTATTATACCATCTAACATTTTCGTGTACAACTATTTGTTTGCTCTTTATAGGACACTTGGTATCATACATTTTTCCAAGGCGTTTATTCTATTTCAAATCACCAGTACCACCCATAATCAGCGCACACATTGCATTCATCTCTTGTATTCCCCCCTTTTTTTTTTTGAGAGAGAGAGAGAGAGAGAGAGAGAGAGAGAGAGAGAGAGAGAGAGAGAGAGAGAGAGAGAGAGTCTTCTTTCCATGATATTGTCTGTAAATGCACTATTCAAACGTATTGATTATTGTACACTACGATAGTCACGCGTTATGATACATTTTCGTATTAAACGAGAAGAGCATGTGTTGCGTTTGTCGCTTTAAAATATTCACCAAGAATCTGAATTTGGGGCACATGAATTGTACTTAAAACAAAGTTCATAGTGTGTGCGTGCGAGTGTGTGTGTGTGTGTGTGTGTGTGTGTGTGTAATACGGGTGTATTTGTATCTGTCATTTTGTGTAAATATAAGAATTACATGTCTGCTTTCCATGTTACGTGCTTATATGAGAAAAACGTTTTACAATGGATGCATATTAATTCTTATATTCTCCTTTACGTTTTATGTTTTTGCCATATATATATATATATATATATATATATATATATATATATATATATATATATGCATATATAGATATATATATATATATGCATATATAGATATATATATATATATATATATGCATATATAGATATATATATATATATATATATATATATATATATTTATATATATATATATTTTTATATATATATATATATATATATATATATATATATATATATATATATATATATATATATATATATATTTATATATATATATACATATAGAAACATATATATCGATACATATATATAGATACATACATACATATATATATATATATATATATATATATATATATATACATAGTATATATATATATATATATATGTATATATATATATATATATAGATACATGCATATATATATATATATGTGTGTGTGTGTGTGTGTGTGTGTGTTTGTTTGTTTGTTTGCTTGTAAATTTAAAATTAATTGTCCGCTTTTCATTTTACTGAGTGCATACATGAGCAACACTTTTTATAACGATAACGTTAAAATATTTCCCTTTTTCTTGTGCTTCTTTATGTTTATATATATATATATATATATATATATATATATATATATACATATACATATATATATACATATATATATATATATGTATATATATATATAAATATATATATATATATATATATATATATATATATATATATATATACTGTACCCTGGTGGTTATAGATATGATACAAAGTGACAAGAGTATCATGTAGGGAGAACGTGGATGAATAATGAGCTAGGATCTGATGCGGAATCTGAAAAGTTCAAGGATGGAGTCACAAGGGCAGAAGTGTTACTTTCGGAAATAGACTCATGAGGATATGAAACATAAGTAGTGCATGGTAGAATTGTGAAATGAGAAATTTACCGGAGGATATGGACTCTTTGAATTACAATTGCAGAACAAGACGAATAATCGTGTTCAGGTATTTAAAAGGTGGAAGGTTCAAGTCAAGGAAAGAGAATAGGGGAAACCTTTTGAAGTATTCTGAGTTAGGCTAAGAATTTTAGTGAGAACAGTAAATTTTTGCGTAGAAATTTTTAATGTTAAGTTAGCAGCTATTAGTGAAATATATCCCAGAATAAAATACATGAATGGAAAATGCTGTCAGAAGATAGTGAAATATTTTGACATTAAAGTGAATATTTTAAATGGTCTCGGTGTTCATTACAAACAAAACAGGAAACTGAGTAGTACAAGAGTTTAATGTTTGTCGAAGTAACTGCGTATGGGGTTACATATAATGGGTTAATGTCTGGATTAGTGATTTGACAGAACACACAACTGAGATTACAGAGATACATAACCAATCATAAACAAATTGTCTCAAATTCGCATATGGTTTTTTTATGGAAATATATGCTTTGAATTAATCAAATATCTATACCATTGGTTTGGTACGAAGGTGACATTTTTGGCTATTTTACTAATTCATTAAATTCTTGCTATAAATATAAAAAGATGTTGCATCTCCGAAGAACACTTTTGTTTGTCCATGAGTTACCAAAAATACACTTTGTTTGCTGTAGGGTTATCCAAGAACACCCTTTGTTTGTCCTTGAGTTAACGAAAGTACCCTTTGTTTGCTCTAGTTACCCAGGAACACACTTTTTTTTGTCCTTGAGTTACCAAAAGCACCTCAGTTTCCTCTAGGGTGACCAAGGAAAACCCTTTGTTTGTCCTTGAGGTACCACAGTCACCTGTCTTTGCTCTAGAGTTACCAAAGAACATCCTTTGTTTTTCATCAATTTAACAAAAGCACCGTCCTTTGTTTGCTCTAGATACCAAAGAACACCATTTGTTTGG
>NC_090726.1:153329392-153339392 GCF_036898095.1 Palaemon carinicauda | reverse complement strand
GAGAGAGAGAGAGAGAGAGAGAGAGAGAGATTGCCTTTTCAAACTTCCTGACACTCCTCTTAAAGGCTTAGTTTCGCCAGGCTCGAACTTGAATTTTAAAGGTGGTGGTAATGAGGTTTGCTTCAAAGGAAAACCCCTAATTAGCTTGATGTTTCTCCCCCCCCCCCTTCTCTCTCTCTCTCTCTCTCTCTCTCTCTCTCTCTCTCTCTCTCTCTCTCTCTCTCTCTCTCTCTCTCTCTCTCTCTCTCTCTCCATTCCCGAAACATAATTTTAGTTGTTTCATACACTTATTGAGGAGACTCATCAAGCGCTATTTTACTTTTCTTGGAAAATAAGGTTCTTCTTTTCCATAACGTCTTTCACAACATTTATTCAACTTTTTCTAGGCCTTCCTTTACTCCTACCCCCGACACCTCTGAATTATAGATTATTTTAACTAATTTATTTTCTTTTATTCTTTTCACACGACCGAATCACCTTAAAATACTCTGATCCATCCCATCGCCTTTCACATGACCGAACCACCTTACAATACTCTGATCCATCCCATCGCCTATAATGTGCCTTTGTTGATGCAAGGTGTTCTTTAAAATCAGTGGGTTAGAGGAAGATTATGTGTCTGCCATCGTTGCCACAGTAATTCAATAACTGTTTGGTGGAAATTTAGACTATTTATATGATATGAAGAAGCCCTGTTTCAATAGGGATTCACACTCGTAAAGTCCTGTTCAAAAGGACCATTATGGACATATTTAATCTTGCTGGTCTCCACAGAGGCTCTTACCCGACCAAGCAGTCCAGTCACATATTTTTTTACTTCCATTTGATCTAAATCACACTTTTTTTCGGTGAATCCACAGTCACATTTACATATCTATTCCCCATTTTGCTCCTTTATCAATTTAACTATGACCACAAACGTTTATGAATTTCATTAGTTTCCAATCTGAACATCTTTATTCCTTATTCTTTTTTTGCCAAAATTCCATGGGTATTTTCTTCCTGATGTCGAAATAGTTCTAACGAAGTTTACGGATCGGGATTACCACATCGTGATAAATTATTGGGGTGGTGGATCTTTTTAGGATAAGATAATCATCTTTAATTTTCCCGTAAATCTGTTGATGCAAAAAGAAAAAGTGGATGAAATAATAGAAATTAACAAATTAATAAAAGCAGAAAAGATAATCCTATCTATCAACTGAAGGTGATAATTGTAAGGGAACGTGAACTTATGACATATTCGCTTAAGGTTTCACTAAGAATTCACTAGTCAAATCCATTACGGCTTTACAGAGATTAAAGTGAATGGCATATAAATGGAAAGGCAGTAGAGACTTGCCCTGCCGTTAATGGAATTTAAAGTATTGAATACGCAGTAGTTTATTCAGGAACACGTGTCGATTTTGACCTCTCGTTACCAGTGAGTGCGTCTCGGTAATTGGTTGGAAATAAATCTCTAACCAGGCCATTTTCGTTTATGAAATTCTGTAGCTGTTTCTTTCATTACCTCCGCCAACGAAGTTGGAAGTTTATCTTTTACCCCTTGTTTGTGTGTTTGTTTTTGTGTGTGCTTGTTAGTAAGCACCTGCCTTGCCACAATTTGAATCGCAGAGTAATGAAACTTGCAGGGATTAACTTATGTAAAACGCTGGAAATTATTATATTTTGGAAAGTCAAGGTCACGGTCAAGCAAAATGTCTAATTCACGTAATCAGCCGGAAGTTTGGTAATCGTGGTCACAGAGACGTCAAGCGTGGTTCATGTTTGAGTGTATAAAAATCTACGCCAATAAATAAATTTTAAGGTCGTAGGTCAAGGTAGAGTCCAAGGTCATGGTCAAATAAAAGGTCAAATTCCCGTCATCAACCATACGGCCACAATGTAAGCCGTAAAGTAATGAAACTTACAGGGATTTTATTCTGTTATGTATAGAGATGGAAATTATTAAATTTGGAAAGTCAAAGGTCAAGGTCACGGACGAGCATAACGTCCATATCACGTATTCAAGCGTAAGTTTGGACATCCTTCCACAGAGGCTTCAAACTTGGTTCATATTTGTGTGTATGAAAATCAATGCCAATTTTTATATGTTAAGGTCAAAGGGCAAGGTTGAGGAAATCTTCGAGAAATAAGTTGCCGCGGCAGAGGTCTGTGCTTTACTGAGTGTCCTTTAGTTTTTATGTTTTCAGCTCTCGGGAAAGACTTTTTTTTATATATATTACCGCCTTCAAGAGTTGTATTTGAAATTTCAGTAAGGAATTTTGTATGTTCTGTAAATAATAAAGATAGGACTTGATAGGACGTATTTATCGAAATATTTAGCATTATTAAAACATTTTTTTTTTCTTATTACTTTTGAATGTTAATATTTTCTGTAGTATATAATCAAAGTATTGTCCATTGATTACTAGGTTTCATACGAGATGGAAGCATCGAAAGGATTAACATCTGTTTACATATATTGCATTTGTTATACAAGGATGCAAATTCCTTCCAAACCACAACGGCTAAAGGTAACTCCATGTTTTATTTAACTATATGTGGTTCACAGATTACTTTTCCTTCTGTCTTTTTGGTGCTCTTGGTAGATATAAAATAGAATGTCAACACACAGTTATTAGTTTGCCTACGTAAGAGAGAAATGTAAAATATCAATTTGCGGAAAGGTTTCTGGTGCAGAAATATCTTGCGGTCATTAGTAATCGCAACTGAGAATAAAATTAACACATGATAATTTAATTTCTAATATGCTGAAGTCATTTTATTATGTTATTATGCAGAAAGTTAGTTACAAGGAGGATAGCTCAGGTAGATTGTCAAAGACAGTCATAGATTTATTTATTCTTAAATTATTATTTGTTAATTCCCTCGATCTTAAAATCTCTTTCGATTTTTAATTTGAATGTATCTTATATTGCAGTCTGTTATGAATGAAAGGTTTCAGTTGAAAACATAAGAAGTTGATGGTTTATGTTTATGATAGAAAATTAGTCGGTAGTAAAAAATTTTTATCTTTCTTACCAGCGTCTAAATAACTTTTATTTCACTAAAAAGTGCCTAGTTAAGTAGATAACTTATAGGTTAGCAGAAGTATAAAATATTAGAATAACGTAATCTCTCTCTCTCTCTCTCTCTCTCTCTCTCTCTCTCTCTCTCTCTCTCTCTCTTTTCTTTTCTCTGTTATATAGATGTTCCTTGGTTTATTTTTCTCCAGGATTAAGTCTGTTCCCTTTCTCTTAACAAGCGTGACGTTATATTGGTAACGGTTTCATCCTATGCAATGAATGTTTTATATGAATTCTTGTTAGTTTCCTTTTAAGGAGGTACGAGGGTAATGTAATTTAAGGAAAATAAGTTATTTTCTGTCTATTCATTCAATAACACAATGACGAAATTTTAATATATCATCAAGGCATATTTTTCAGATTCTTATAATTTAATCTCCAGAATGCAAACCACAATAGCACTCGGAAAAAGTTGGAGTGCATGCATCTTGCCGGGTTAGCAATATATCATTATAAATGGCCTACCTCAACCAGTATTCGGTTGCCAGAGCCTCCGTGCCTGTTTTTTTTTTTTCTTTTTTTTTTCTTTTTTTTTCTTTTTTTTTCTTTTTTTTCTAGGGCAGTCTTAAATTGATATGCACTTGATGAGGGTCTTGTCACTTTTGCATTCACTTCTCTTTTCATCGTCTTAAAAAAAAAGTTTCATCCTCCATCATTCCTTTTGATGGATTTGAAAGGCCACACACGCATGTACGCGTGCGCTCTCAAAGTCCACTCAGCGGAACAACAACAGTAGGATATATACTGTATATATATATATATATATATATATATATATATATATATATATGAATATATATATATATATATATATATATATGAATATATATATATATATATATATATATTATATATATATATATATATATAAATATATATATAGAATATATATATATATATATATATATATATATATATATATATATATATTATATGTATATATATATATGTAAATATATATATATATATGTGTGTATATATGTGTATATATATATGCGTATATACATTATATATATATATATGTATATATATATATTATAAATATATACACACATATAAACACAACAGTCTCTGTGTAATAATGCTCTTCCAAATTATTTCAACCCGGCGAATTGATACTTGGAAAAAAAAATTCTGAGGAAAAGAAGCAATTGAGCGTTGCGTGCACCGTGTCAAATCCCTTCAGATGTATGCAGGTGTGTATTGTGAAGTGCCCATCTTACGTTCATTGTGTAATACCTGTCCAATGAAGCATATCTAACCAGCGTTTTGTTGTTGGCAGGGTTTTCAGAGTTCTTGCAGAATTCTGACTTAATTGTTTCGTTAATTGCCTTACCTTCAGGCTTGCACGAAGAATCAAACAGATACTGATTTCTAAGAATCCTGTTCATAATTTTTGGACCTCCTTGGAATTTGGATAGTTTCCTACCGGGAAATATTTGTTTGTTGGATGATTTCCATTTTTATCAAGTGTGATGTTTTGGATTCGACAAATAATGAGTTTATCCGAAATTGTGACCGGAGCTTTTATGCATTTCCCCCTATCATCTTGATATCTGAAGGGTTCGATCAAGGTTCCTTCAATATTTGAATAATTTGATATGCAAATTTCATTTGTTTATTGGGTTATTCATTTTTTTTTTAATTGTTTTTCTTTTTTTATTTTTTTTTTTCGACAAATAAGGGCTTGATCGTAAATTGTGATCGAAGCTTCTACACATTTTTTGGCTAGTACAAAAGGTCTCCTACTGGTCGGACTAAGTCCAGGAAGATTTGAATTATTTGACATGTAAATTTCATTGAATATATCTCGTAATCAGTTAAAATCAGTAGGCATGTTGCTGATTAATTTTTGCCATCGAGCCTTCTAGGAGAAGGGCACTCCAAAATCAAACCATTATTCTCTAGTCTTGAGTAGTGTCATAGCCTCTGTACCATGGCCTTCTACTGTCTTGGTTTGGGGTTTCCTTGCTTGAGGGTACACTTGGGCACTATTCTATCTTATTTCTCTTCCTCTTGTTTTGGTAAAGTTTTTATAGTTTATAAAGGAAGTATTTATTTTAATGTTGTTACTGTTCTTAAAATATTTTATTTTTCGTGGTTTCCATTCTTCACTGGGCTATTTTCCCTGTTGAAGCCCCTGGGCTTATGGTATCCGGCTTTTCCAACTATGGTTGTAGCTTTGCAAATAATAATAATAATAATAATAATAATAATAATGATAATAATAATAATAATAATGATAATAATAATAATAATAATAATAATAATAATAATAATAATAATAATAATAATAGTTCTACTTGCATTTAGAATTTCCTATCTGGTCTCTTGAGAAAGAGATTTCCCCTCCTCATTCGCAATTAAGATCAAATCTCTTGAATCTGTGAGGAGAACGAAGAAAAAAAATTTGATTGGAGAAAAATGAAGATTAGAGGTTGCAGTCATCATTAGCTTAAGAGGAAAACTGCTGGCATTTGTGATTCTTTGTGGCTTTGGATGCTGAAGAGGTCGAAGGTTATGACCACTTTGCAGTAGGAATAGTACGTTATAACTTTCCAGCACTTAATAAGTCAGGAATTTAGAAAATAACTCCGCTCTCTCTCTCTCTCTCTCTCTCTCTCTCTCTCTCTCTCTCTCTCTCTCTCTCTCTCTCTCTCTCTCTCTCTCTCTCTCTCTCTCTCTCTCTCTCTGTGTATCATGTAATTGGTATAGGTATTTTCAAGATATCTGTCATTCTTTAAGTGAAACATAAAGATATTCTTTCCGTTAACACATGTTCTTTGGTGGTTTTTTTAAGAATCATAGCTTTAAATCAAAGCCCGCCACTACTTTCATCGCCTTTTTAAGTTCAAGAAAACTTTTGGTTTCGAAAAAGGATTAGAAACCAGTATTTTCTCAAATATTTGTTTATTTTTCTTACTTCTACATTATTTTTATAGTTGAAAATTGCATATAAAATTTAATATTAAATTGTATAAAGAATATAGCTTATATTTTGCAAAACTAACAAAATCTTGTTGAAGTAAGATATGAGATATTCGATTATTGAATATGAATTCAAATACTATCGAAGATACCAAATATTTGGCATAAGTTGTCTACTCCCAACAGATGACTCCATGTATCCTTGGGGATACGTAAAACTTATTTGGTGAATGTTCTCAGCTATGATCCATTTTCCTTTTAATCCAGCTTATTTAAAGATATTTATCATTTTACCAATAGTTTAAAGTAATACTAACGTACCCTTGTTAGGGAACTTCTATTATTTTAATATATATAATCAATACGGTTGAATACAATTTAACTGAGCATTATACACATTAGCATACAAACTTGTCTCCTATAAAACTTCTCCATTCCTTTTAAAAAGGAATACAAACCATTATTTACTTCCTATAGCTGTAGTAATTATTTTGATCTGATGATAAATTTACTGCCGACTTACGTTTGATATTAGTTAAAGAAATGCTCTGCTTTTGTAATTCATCATGACCATAAATACAATCAAGATTAGGGTGATTCAAAGGACAAGATGAAATAGCAATTGCTACCCGGATGTTTTCTGCTGTCAGGTTAACGATCCCAAAGAAGAATAGTTTTGCGGCTAATTAATAGCAAGTGCACGTGGAATACCTGTGATTCGTTAGTTCAGTAAACTTAACAACCCATAAATCAAGAATGATTAAAATTCGTTCATATATGTTTTCTCGGTAATAGACATTATTCAAAATCAGAACTATGTAGCTGTGAGTTTTTCTCTCTAGTGATGTAGGTTGCTGCTTTATCGTGTCATTGGAAACCCGTTGGAAAATGCTGGCCTCTTAACACTCTGAGCATTCGACCTTTTATTAAATAGTTTCCCATGGCTATGGCGGCGGTGTCTTTTGTATGAAGCCCTATAAAAAGCTTCACGGTGGCTTAGGAAAAATCCACATCGCTTCATCAGCTATTTGAAAAGGAGGTGAGATGTCTCAGCTGGCGCCAAAAGGGTCTGGTGAAAAGCCGATGATTTAGGATCCTATTTACTCTACCGGCGAATTAGATGCAAGTTAGCGTATCGCCCTACATATCCTCCTATATAAATTTCTATGCGAACCCCCATACATCACCTTGCTGATACATAACCTAGATTAATGTCGCGGTTAAGCCTACCCACTGTGTTTCATCTGTGTAAAGAGTTTAAGGTGGACCTTAGCCAACGTAAAGGTGGTCTGGAACCTCTTTTCACAGCTTAGGTTATCTAAACGTTTTAGCGGCTTTTCTCTCGGCATAAATCTTTCCTTAAGATTATTCACACTATGCAGTATGTAGAACGATCACTAAGTAGTAAGGTTGTGCCCGAACTGTCTCTCTCTCTCTCTCTCTCTCTCTCTCTCTCTCTCTCTCTCTCTCTCTCTCTCATTGACACACACACACACACACACACACACATATATATATATATATATATATATATATATATATATATATATATATATATATAATAATATGTGTTTACACAATGTGTTACAAAAAATATGTGGCAAAAATCAAAGAATGTATTCCTGGCACATGATTGAATGTAAATTATTTAATGACCACATTAGCAATTCTCAATAGTACAGCACCTTAGAAGTCTGCTATTAATCTGTTTAAATTCTTGGAATGTACATGATACTTTACAGACGTGTAAAATTTGCTAACAACCATAAATTCGTAAAACACAGCAAAATTGACACATTAGGCAGGAATGTGTCGAGAGCCGTAAAAGCTAAATTACACGAGTGTTACAGTTGGTACATAAGATAGTAATAAGGATCTCAAACAAACCATTTACCAACGACACCGGAGTTTATTAACATAGGAAACCATCGCAGAAAATGTTCAAATTGACGCCCTCCTTTCTCGATTCATGCTGCAGTCTGCCGCAGAAGTCGCTGTTGCACACGTTCCATGACCCGAGGATGTTTCTTATAGGAGCCACGCAACATACTGGACATTCTACAGCTTTCAGTAGCTTCTTAACTAACTAGCCAGTTTTGACGTGTCCCTTGTAGGACTTCATAGTCGTTAAGTAATTTCACATCTGTCTCTGAAATAGTATGTATAATCACTATCTTTAAACACATTCATGGAAGACCTCTGAGGGGCTGTAAATCGAAAACTATTGGGAATCGCCAATGTAGTTATTTATTAATTTGCATTTAATTATGTGCCAGGAATACATCCGCTGATTTTTGGCCCACATTTTTAAAACACCTGTGGGTATGTGTGTGGATGTATATTTCATGATTTTTCCCATTTGTTGTCTGAAGAGATACACATTATTTCAGTTTTTTTTTTAACAGTTTATATCATATTAAAGTATCACTTCATATTTTTGAGGAGTTGACCCCTATTTTGATTGATTTTTATTAATGATATTTCGCACTGTTAAGATGGTTTATAGGACTGACATTATGTTTGAAACTTTTAATTTTTGTTGTCTATTAACTTCAATCCTGCCAGGTTTCTTATAACGTTTCTCCAATTTTATCGAAATTAAAGGCAATCCAAGACATAGATTATAATTTTGCACAAACCTAATAGATCAATGGAAAATAAAATTGTTTACTAAACTCAAAAGAGATATTTTTGACTGACGAATATAGCAAATTGTTCTGTCTCCAGATATATTTCATTGTCTTAAATTTAGCCTCTTGAAAATAATAGATATATTCTGATTCTGCATCGTCGTCTTTTCTCATAGGTCTCAGTATATATTAACCATTAACCTTTCTGCAAATTAATGATAAATCTGTCGATGTCGGGGGAATAATGATATTCAGTGTTGTACCGTGCGTGTTTCATACACGTTCGTAGACTGTAACGATTTTGATTATCTTATCACTCGCTCTTCCCTGCACTGTTAATAAACCAACCTGTATAAACTGGATAGTTCATGGCTAATTTTATTTGAGTTTTTGTGACGTTCTTGCTCGCAAGTTTCAGTATTTAAGCTCGGTGTTTGTTTAATAAAGTTTAGTTGCATTCACCTCGCCTCTCAGTTATCACCTAACTGGCCAGACGGCGGTGTTAAGGAATACCTGCCTGGACATCATATTTAAAACTGATTTTATTAGGTGCCTCATATCTGAAGGCATTGCTAGTTTTTTACTGTTCATTTCATCTATAAAATTTACCTATATAAAAAATATGTAAAATATACCCGTATTTATTTCGTCCATAACATATACCACTGTTTATTTCATCTATGAAATATACCGGTGTTTATTTCATCGATGAAATATATCCATGTTTATTTTATCTATAAATTATACCTGTGTTTAGTTCATTTATATATTATACCGGTGTTTTTTTTCATCCATGCAATATACCTGTGTTTATTTCATATGTAAAATATACCCGTGTTTATTTTGTCTATAACATATAGCAGAGTTCATTTCATTTATAAAATACACCCGTGTTTATTTCTTCAAGATATACTAGTGTTTATTTCATTTATAAAATATACCTGTTTGTATTGCATCTATAAAATATGTTCGTATTTATTTCATCTATACAATATAAATGTGTATATTTCAACAATGAAATATACAACTTTTTATTTCAACTATGAAACACACCCGTGATTATTTCATATATAAAATACCCGTGTTTATTTTATCTATAAGATATAACCGTGTTTATTTCATCCATAAGATATAACCGTGTTTATTTCATCCATAAGATATAACCGTGTTTATTTCATCCATAAGATATAACCGTATTTATTTCATCCATAAGATATAACCGTGTTTATTTCATCCCTAAGATATAACCGTGTTTATTTCATCCATAATATTACACCCGGTATGAAAAACATTACACGACGGACAGGCACGCTCATACGTGATTCATTTGACCTTGGACTGAGTGATAAGTATCGTCCATCTTCCTTTTTCATG
>NC_090726.1:153321892-153324392 GCF_036898095.1 Palaemon carinicauda | reverse complement strand
TGTGTTTGTGTGTGTGTTTGTGTGTTTATATTTTCTCTCTCTCTCTCTCTCTCTCTCTCTCTCTCTCTCTCTCTCTCTCCTCTCTCTCTCTCTCTCTCTCTCTCAGAACTTAGGACTTGATAGAGAAATTGGGACTAGTATACTGAACCCTTGGAAACGTCCCCTTGTAGAGCAGAAAAGGAAATCCGAAAGTAAAAGCCAGATTGAAACATCATCACCACCATTCTGAGGTTGCATGGCATACCCTTATCACACTAGGTTCAATTGCATATGATAACTCCCCTTGATAGTTCTATGATTACCATGGAAGTGTACGGTTAATTCTACCCATTGGAAAGACTTTCCTCCCCTTCCCTCCACCCTTAACCCCCTTCTCTTTCCCCTTACTTGATTGCAACTCCTTCCCTCCTAGTATTTTCAATATCTCACTGATGGCTATAAACTTTGATAATGTACATTCTGGGTCACTGATGCCTCGGACCTTTGACAGCCTGACGCACAGAAGTCATGATACAGTGGTGAAATGAAAAAGTTGTTCATAACCATATTTCGTTTTTTTTGGAGAGAGAGAGAGAGAGAGAGAGAGAGAGAGAGAGAGAGAGAGAGAGAGGAGGAGAGAGAGAGAGAGAGAGAGAGAGAGAGATTGGGTAAGGGTCAGCATTCGACTGTACCTGTAATTTCTGGCTAAGGTGAAACTAAAGGGACCCCTTAGGTAACTGTAACTTCTTGTCCGGGTTCCTGTCCGGTCGATTATTTAGAGACAACCTTCCTCTCCATACCACATACGCACACGGACAGGGCAGTTCATGTTTTGCCGTATGAAAACCACTGTGGATATGACAGTGTATGTTGCCATAGGCAGTTAGTAGTTTGGCTAAGGCTTCTGCCGACCGTAGAGATACTACCGATTGAGTTATTGGGTTCTTTGACTGGCCAGATAGTACTACATTAGATCTCTTTCTGGTTACGGCTCCTTTTTCATTTGCCAACACATATATCTAATAATCTAACTTATATCTATACTTATTTTCCTGCTCTACTGCACTGTAATTATTCAGTGGCTGCCACTCTTGTGGGAGGACATTCCAAAATGAAACCATTGTTCTCTAGTATTGGGTAGTGCTGTAGCCTCTGTACCATGGTCTTCCACTGCCTTGGGTTAGATTTCTCTTGCTTGAGGGTACACTCAGACGCACTATTCTATTTATTTCCTTGTTTCGTTTTCTCACTAGGCTGTTTTCCCTGTTGTAGCCCTTAGGCTTATAACATTATGCTTTTCCAACTAGGGTCGTAGCTTAGCTAGCATTGCAAAGGAATTAAATGAACCGGGAAAGAAATCGTAAGATCGTGTCTCAAAAGTAAGATTGTCATACTGATATATTCAAGTGAATTCTATCAAACCTAAGCATGGTGGGACTTGAGGAAGTTTCCGACGTGTGTGTCTGAGCTACACCCCCCCTCTCTCTCTCTCTCTCTCTCTCTCTCTCTCTCTCTCTCTCTCTCTCTCTCTCTCTCTCTCTCTGTATTGTAATATACTCATATTTCCTTTTAACTATTTATACTATCATGCGCAGAAGTCTTTGGTCATTACGTTTCCACCAATGCATTTTATATTCATATTTTTGTCTCGGTGAAAATTCTACTTTTGGTTATCATGATGATGAAATGAAAAAAAAAATATGAAAGGGGTAAAAGCCGTATCTTGATGGGGTTGAGGAAGAGAGAGAAATAAATTTTAGGTTTATCTTAATTTGATTAATCACATGTAAAGCTGGTGATTGGTGTTTAATAGATCCTATGTGATGTCAGTAACGATATTTTAATTGCAAACAATTGATATAATAATTATGCAAGTAAATATATTGGGTAATGCTTATCAGCGAAAGTATTAGAGAGAATTAGTATAAGAAATAATTTAAAGGTATCAAATATGTGCGTAAACGACTAAGGTATTTGGAAAATCGTGAAAAAGAAGTTGTAGTTATCTATATTTTTTTTTAGAGATGGAACACAGCTAACCGTAAATTTCAAAAGCTATGATATATATTTCAATCAAACTGATAATTTTTCAAGTTGTGAAGCATGTTTTTATGAATGGTCGACATCCTTTGAAAGTAATTACATGTCAGGAAACCAATCATTTCGTAACAACTCCATCGGAACTTTCCAGATTTATAGTAAGATCACATAAAAGAAACCAATAATCTAAATCTACAATACTTAGTGGTTTTTCGCTGCCAAGTGATTTGTCATTTTACTTAGTATATTTTGAAGGTAAACGAAATTGCTTGGTAAGTTTGTAATATATAGCAGTAATTTTGAATGGGGAAAGAAAGGAGTATGAGTAAAAATATGTTTATTATTAGGTAACGTCAATCCGGAATTTTATGTTGTGTTAGGTTCAAGGATGGAGGCAAAGGAAACAGAGAATTCCTTATTTTAGAAGATAATTGGATTCATTATGCCTTTTATAATTCTTTTTTTTTTCACTGACATTATC
>NC_090726.1:153311892-153316892 GCF_036898095.1 Palaemon carinicauda | reverse complement strand
ATTACATTCAGATCTCCCTGGACAATTCTATTCTGTTCGTAATACTAGGCAGGCACTTAATTCTAATAGCCAGGCCTTCTCCATCCTGAGGCTCAATACTACAAGAAGTATTTATTCCAGCTGTTACCAAGTTGTGGAATGATCTTCCTAATCGGGTAGTTGAATCAGTAGA
The DNA here is from genome assembly GCF_036898095.1 of Palaemon carinicauda. NCBI lineage: Eukaryota > Metazoa > Arthropoda > Malacostraca > Decapoda > Palaemonidae > Palaemon > Palaemon carinicauda. The sequence continues at coordinate 153,316,720 of NC_090726.1, read as the reverse complement.
ACTTCAAATGTTCAAAGTTGGAGCAAATGCTTTTATGTTGACCAGGCTGACTTGAGTCTTTTTATAGTTTATATATGACATATATGTTTTTGACGTTGTTAATAGTTTATATAGGACATATCTGTTTTGACGCTGTTCCTGTTTTTAAAATTATATATTGTTGATTTATTCTCATCATTTATTTATTTCCTTATTTCCTTTCCTCACTTGGCTATTTTTCCCTATTGGAGCCCTTGGGCTTATAGCACCTTGCTTTTCCAACTATGGTTGTAGCTTGGCTAATAATAATAATAATAATAATAATAATAATAATAATAATATGTATATATATGTATATCTGTATATATGTATATTTATGTATATATATGTATATATATACATGTATATATATGTATATATATATATATATATATATATATATATACATATACATGTATATATATGTAAATATATACATATACATATATATATATATATATATATATATATATATATATATATATGTATATATATATATTTGTATATATATGTATATATACGTATATATACATATATATGTATATATGTACTGTATATATACTGTATATATGTATATATATGTGTGTATGTACATATATAATATAGGTATATGTATATAGATAGATACCTACGTGCATACAAGTGCTTTTATATATGAAACAGCTACGTATCTTTGGAATATCAAAGTGTGTTCGCCCTCACAAACTCACGTATTCGCATATATACCCGGTACTGAGTTCTTGATAGAAACCCATGCACTTAAAATCGCAAATGACTCCATTTTTAACTCATTATGTATACGATTTATGCGATATAGAGTATAACCTGAGTGCTTGAGGTCGACCCGTGATTGCCAGCGAGAGGCGACTGTAATTCAAAAGTTATCTGGATTCCCCCATTTCTCTTGCAATGTAAAATGGCAATAAATTGCATATAAGTGAAGGAAAAAAAGAGTTATAAGTAACGCCAACGTGAAGAAAAAATTCTTTTATAAGTAATGCCAGCGCGTGCGAGAAATAATGCTTGACATTAAAGGGCATCAAGGTCTTGCCACGCTCTATTTGGGGTGCTGATTTTGAGGGTGTTAGGGGTGGAGATCAAGAGAGCTTAAGTGGCATTCAAAAACTGACGGAAAAAATGTCTTTGGCCTCAATTCCCGTCAAGTTTCGTACGTGGAACATGCCGAGTGAGTTACTTGACTGGTTCCTGGGGCAAGACTTTCATCATTCGCCGACAGATTTTTACGAAATAGAGATTTCCGTTTCTTCTCCGCTACACCATTAGAATTATCTTGTTAGTGTTATGGGAATAAACAAATAATTTGTAATGATGTCGATGTCATTCACTTTGAAGTGGGTCTCTATTGTCATTCCTTTTCCTGAAGATTACTACAGTTAATTAAAGTGACACTTGATAATTTATCCTTGGCCATAGTGATCAAATTCAACCGCTATGATTTTTTTTTTTAATTATTTGGTAACACTTTTGTATATAATATGGAAATTATAGTGTGGCCCTAAATATATATATCGCAGCATTGTCAGATTCTTGAGCGTGAAAAAAATTATCATTTCATCATTTCCAGTTCACATGGAACGTGTTACCAGTCCTTTATATTACCAAAGTCGTGATCGTTTCATTTTTTTTTTTCCGGAATAGAATCAAAGTCGTTAGTTCAGGATTTTGCCCTTTGACCCGACTGATCTCATTAGCGTTCACAAGTCAGCGCGGTATCTTGATTCTTCGAAAAACCAACAGCGTATAAGGAAAGACTTTTCTTTTCCTATGCCACCACTAACACTATCGCTGTTATTTCTGCTACTACTACATGTTATCGTAAATGAGACGGATGATTTTTTTTTCTTATTACAGTACAGTTCTACTAGAACTTCTTTTAAGCATTAAATTATATTACGTTTCTATTACTCCGTATTTGAATTATCGCTCTTTTAATCTTCATTGCCATATTGTAATTTAATTGTTTTGTATATCATGAAAACTCGCAGTCATATTATTATGAAAATATTTGTTTAGGCGGATTTACTATAGAATAGAGTTTACCAATAGTAAATGAACATAATTTTGGGTAAAAGAAGAATAATATCTATTTCCTAGTAAGATAATACTAATAAAAAAAAATTCTTTCCTGTTGATATATCAAAAACAGAACGAACAAAAAAAACATACATATATATATATATATATATATATATATATATATATATATATATTTCCTTGGAAGAGAATACTAATAAAAAAAAATTTTTGCTGTTGATATATCAAAAACAGAACGAACAAAAAAACATACATATATATATATATATATATATATATATATATATGTATTTATATACATATATATATATATATATATATATATGTATATATATATATATATATGTATTTATATATATATATATATATATGTATATATATATATATATATATGTATTTATATACATATATATATATATATATATATATATATATATATATACTTGTGTGTATGCGTGTATGTGTGTATGTATATTTTGTGTGTGTGTACTAGCGAGAGAGCGAGTGAGATCTTACTTTACACCATTTCCCTTAAAAGTTGAATATTTTTGTAGATGATTTCATCGATTTATTTCCAGCGCCAATCCCCAATGTGCCCATAATTTCAACCCTTTTATGGAAGTAGGCAAGCTTTTCTTAAAATTTGTCACTGTTTTTATTTTTACAGGTTGCTGAAAGTTATAATTTATTTTTTCTTACTTTTTCATTTTCTGTCAGAAACGAATGAAAATGGTAGACATTTATGTTATATACAGCATATATTCATATGTATGTATATTTACTGTATGTATTTATACTTACATGTGTGTATATACTGTTTACATTATGTATCTTAAAATACTTATATCGTCTGTGGTGTGGCTTTGTTCAGAATTTACAGTTTTCTCATAATTTCATTTTGACTATAGCAATGTTTTAAACTAAGTGTGAGAATGTATTTAGAATGGAAGATATAATTTTTTTTTTTTTTATTAATTCCAAGAACACTTTTACTGTTTTCTAGATTGTAAATAAAATCAGATATAAAATATCAAAGCTTTTTAGATGGTCAGTAAACGCTTTTATGCGAATCCTATTGCTAGCTATTGTGTCAAAAATGGACAACGTTATGTGCCTCGATATTCAAGAGTAAAATTAATACTTATCATCTCCATTGAGTAAGTCTTACTCATTCTAAATGTTCATGTTTGGTATGTGTTTTTGTGTTAATCTGTTCTTGAAAACTCACCCCCTCACTCTCTCTCTCTCTCTCTCTCTCTCTCTCTCTCTCTCTCTCTCTCTCTCTCTCTCTCTCTCTCTCATAGCGAATGAGTAACGGAAAGCTGATTATCAATAAAAGTGGACGTGCCAATGAATTTAGAAAGGATAAATTGTCTCTTTCATTTTAGTTTATGTATGTTTTACTTGAATATCTCGATGACATACGATCAAATGTAAGTGAATTTGTGTGAATACATTTGTTAGCTAACCATCTACAGTATAGTCGATCAAATCTTTGTTGTGTCGATGAAAATATGACGACTGTCACTATAGAAACCATCTCATCATGAGTGATGTAAATTTACATTTCTCCTCTTTATCAAAGCAATACTGCAAGGCTGCGCCTTAGACCTACTCGTACAACTCCATAACATTACCTCTGCCATTGAACTCAAATGATAAATTATTGGGTGTAGTAAATACAAATGTATGATATATTTCATTGATTGGGCTCAGGGCCATATGTGAGGTTTCTGATTACATCTGCTTACGAAGTTGGAAGGAGGTTATGTGTTGCCCACTGGTTGTGTTTGTATTTGTTTGTGAACAGCTTCCTGGCCACAATTTTAATCGTGGAGTGATGAAACTTACAGGGATTAACTGTTATGTAAAAAGCTGGATATGGTTAAATTTGGAAGGTCAAAGTCAAAGGTCAAGGTCACGGTCATGCAAAATGTCCAATTCACGTAATCAACCATAAGTTTAGACAGCGTCGTCACAGAGACTTCAAAATTTCGTTCAAATTTGAGTCAAGGTCAAAGTCGATCTAAAGGTCGAGAAATGAGCTGCGGCGGCGGATGTCTGCGCTCTTCTGAGTGCCCCTCTAGTTTAGATTGTATTGCATAGGTATTACTTTACATTATCATCCTCTTGAGCAGTATTAAACTCGTTTTCCTTGTTGCCTTGTAAAATCTGGTAAAATGTGCAATCAAGAAACAATGGGTCATTCAACTGGAATTGTTATTTACAGCAATTTGTTCCGAAGGTTAAATATTAAAGATTATGACATGACGATTCACTTTCTTGATACATGAAAATTCATACAATTGGCATGTCCGGTTTGGATATCATGATGATGATTAAGACATGTATGCTCCCTTTTCTGTGATAATACTTCATGGCTTAACATTCAGCATAATATAAAATGGTATATAGTATTAATCCTTTTCGAAAATGGTTTAGTTTAGTCTCTCATAATGTCACAGGTAAGTATTTTATAGGTATGTACATCAAACATCTAATCGGAAAAACATTATTTCCAGCGAGTCATAAATACATGATTAGTTCTTTAATACCTTGCCAATACAAGTTTATTTGATTACTTTGAAGATTTCCATATGTTTTTCAAAGACAATAGTACAAAATGAAAAAAGGGAAATTTTATTATTTGTTTCACAGTATGTGTGTATATATATATATATATATATATATATATATATATATATATATATATATATATATGTATGTATATATGAGAGAGAGAGAGAGAGAGAGA
>NC_090726.1:153299392-153306892 GCF_036898095.1 Palaemon carinicauda | reverse complement strand
TTTGTGCACAGAGAAAAATAGGAGTTGATGTGTGTATGTAATTTTCGAAAGTTTTAATAATTACCTGCAGTTTCTCCTTGTGACCCAAGAGCATTGTGAGTGCCTTACTTGAACTTAATATACGTACATTGATATGTTTTCTTGTTTTTCCCGCAAACAAGTTCTTTGTAAGACCTACGCCGACCGAGAGAATAGACAAAAGAGCATGTTTATCCCGCAAAGATTCAGGAATATCCTATACTCTCTTTTCATATGTATATTTTAAATATATAAATTTACCATATAATGACATGAAAAAGAAGCATTAAAATAGGATTTCAAAGCAAATATCGTACGTATTACCATTCTGGACGTTTATAATTTTTACATTGATTTTTATAACATTATTTGAAATGAAATTATTTTTAAGACTAAAATTTTTCTTATTTTACCGTTCCGTATTTCAGGACGAAATACTCGACGAAATTATCTGAAAATGTGCTTTTTAGGGGTTTATCAAGAGTAAATTATTTTTGTAATGATTTCTTGTCATTCTAAAAGAGTTCAAACGACAGTTTCTCATCTAATGCTACATAAATGATAAGAAATGGCAGTAAGGCTTCCTGTATTCACATTCAGTAGATGGTGGTATCATGCCACACTCTTCAAATCTGTTTTTTTTTTAAAACTTTATGGGATGTTTTTCTCTTGTCTGGATGTCAAAAACCTCGGTATGTTAACATTTTGCGCAAAATTCTTCGATATAGCGATTTCCTTTCACCCAATAATGCAAAGAATTAAGAATTAATTTCGATCATCGTTGGAATACATTCGGTACTAGTGTACGTGACCCGTCTAAAATGATGGTTGAATATTTACCCTCTCACCACGGTATGAATACTCCCTCTCTTCATAGATGAGCAAATTTTACATTATATTTGTGTGCCATAATGTTATAATACCCAACATAATCGGTCTCTTATTCCCTTGCTGTAAACCTAGAAAAGTTGTCATGGTAGCGTCATTGATACTAATAACCGTAAGTTGTAGATAGGCTGTAATTCTGCAGTACCATTTTTTGAGTGTTTTTGTTTTGCATTGTGTTACTGGTTAAGGAAAATACTTTTTTGCTCCGTTTCTGTATTCTAAACTTTGCATTTATTTCATTATGGTATGAAGAGTAATTTTTGCATGTTGATGCCTTTTAATTAATGTATGTAATTTTTCAAGCTAAAATGAAAGACTGTAAAGTTAGATTTCAGAATTAAGTAAAAGGTCATATATATAACTCTTCGTCTTATTTATTAATTGTTAGATGAAAAGACGATGTGAACGTAGTTGCATAAAATTCATGTTCCGTCGTTGCTTTAAAAAGTGGTCCGCTATTTAGGTGACAAATGGATTCCCGTCTAATGTATAATAAAGGGGACCATTGATCAAACCCGTACTCTAATTCGCAATTTCCGCCCAATACATAGGGCAAGTGAATTTCATGGATAGAGCAGATATTCACTGTCTCAAGTTCATCCACTTTTAAATGTATGAATATCATATCAGTCCTTTATTTAGAATTTATAGAAACAAAATTTAATCAACACTTTTATTTAAGCTGTTGATGGCCAAATTTTGAAATGTTAGAGGTTTGTGGAATGCCCATGTTTATGAGAAACACTTTAGTTTTATTTGGAGTTCGTTATCTCGGCTGCATTTCATAATTTGTTAAGGTAGTAAATAAAAAGAGGTGACCAGAAATATAAGAAAAATTAAAATGATGATGACTAGAACCGCTGGTAATGTGTAATTCCTTTTTGAAGTCGTAAGCTTTGGTGCAATTAGTTAAAAGGAACCTTAAAACCTCAATATTTTAGTGCAATTAGTTATAAGAAACCTTAAAACCTCAATATTGTAGTGCAATTACTTAAATGAAACCTAAAAACCTCATTAATTTATTGCAATTAGTTATAAGAAACCTTAAAACCTTGATATTCTAGTGCTATTAGTTAAATGAAACCTTAAAACCTCAATATTTTAGTGCAATTAGTTATAAGAAACCTTAAAACCTCAATATTCTAGTGCAATTAGTTGAATGAAACCTTAAAACCTCAATATTTTAGTGCAATTAGTTATAAGAAACCTTAAAACCTCAATATTCTAGTGCAATTAGTTAAATGAAACCTTAAACCTCATTAATTTAGTGCAATTAGTTATAATAAACCTTAAAACCTCAATATTCTTGTGCAGTTAGTTAAATGAAACCTTAAAACCTCAATATTTTAGTGCAATTAGTCATAAGAAACCTTAAAACCTCAATATTCTAGTGCAATTAGTTAAATGAAATCTTAAAGCCTCATTAATTTAGTGCAATTGGTTATAATAAACCTTAAAACTTCAATATTTTAGTGCAATTAGTTATAAGAAACCTTAAAACCTCAATATTTTAGTGCAATTAGTTATAAGAAACCTTAAAACCTCAATATTCTAGTGCAATTATTAAATGAAACCTTAAAACCTCAATATTTTAGTGCAATTAGTTATAATAAACCTTAAAACCTCAATATTCTAGTGCAATTAGTTAAATGAAACCTTAAAACCTCATCAATTTAGTGCAATTAGTTAAATGAAACCTTAAAACCTCAATATTTTAGTCCAATTAGTTATAATAAACCTTAAAACCTCAATATTCTAGTGCAATTAGTTAAATGAAACCTTAAAACCTCATTAATTTAGTGCAATTAGTTATAAGAAACCTTAAAACCTCAATATTCTAGTGCAATTAGTTAAATGAAATCTTAAAATCTCATTAATTTAGTGCATTTAGTTATAAGAAACCTTAAAACCTCAATATTTTAGTGCAATTAGTTATAAGAAACCTTAAAACCTCAATATTTTAGTGTAATTAGTTAAAAAACCTTAGAATTCAATATTTTAGTGCAATTAGTTATAGGAAACCTTAAAACCTCAATATTTTAGTGCAATTGGTAAAAAAACCTCAATATTCAATATTTTGGTGCAATTAGTTATAAGAAACCTTAAAACCTCAATATTTTAGTGTACTTAGTTAAAAAACTTTAGAATTCAATATTTTAGTGCAATTAGTTATAGGAAACCTTAAAACCTCAATATTTTAGTGCAATTAGTTATAGGAAACCTTAAAACCTCAATATTTTAGTGCAATTAGTTAAAAAACCTTAAAATTCAATATTTTGGTGCAATTAGTTATAAGAAACCTAAAAGCCACTCAATTTCTAACAAGTGTACACTTATTCTTTGAGTAGTGGCTACTTCTAAGGCTACCCCACCCCCCTCTCTCTCTCACCTCTCCAATCCCCTACCTAACCTTTGCATCTTGCTCCCCCTCACCCCTCGAATGTGAATCAAACCGGCACTAAGGGTGATACTGTAACGAGGGTCGAGGCGCCTCGTGTGTCCGCTAGTTCCGTTCATTAACGTTTTTTTATACACCGTATTCCAAGTCTTTGTCTAATGATTGTCATGAAAGATATATTACCAAAGGCAGTAGTTAAGTAGTTTCCTGTAGCTGTGAAGGAAAGGAAACGGGGAATATTGCAAGGAAGACTTTGAGGGGGGTAGGGGGGGTGTGGGGGTGGGGGGAGGTCAAGGTTATCTGTACCCGTGACTTGTAATAATTATATGCGTGTGCCGGGAATGAGGTTATTTCGGAACCTCATGGGTAATAATCTCCCACCACAATCCCCCTTAACCCCCCGCTCCTCCCTCTCCGTAGCGTACCAAGATTGCGTGATATGGGATTTTTGGCACAGAGGGTTATTTATTTGACCGGAGGATTTCTAGTCTTTATGTTGCTGAATTGACGTCAATTTTAGGCAAGGATGTGGCAATCTCAGTGACGAATTACAGCACATATCAGGATGTTTCTAAAGGTACTTGGGGTCAGTTCCTCCAGTAACATAAGTATGGAATAGATTCATTATCTCCCCTCGATTGTCTGTATGTTTCTATTTATTTTAAGAAAAGAGTCATAGACTTATGCTATCGCCCTTGGTTTTTTATACAGAACGACGAACTACAAAGCGAATGTCCCTCCTTTCCATATACTTTCTCATATACATACACACATTCATATATATATATATATATATATATATATATATATATATATATATATATATATATATATATATATAATTTCTGTATGTGTTAAGTGTTCAAGTACTCTTACTTTTATTCACTATACTTTCTAAGCTAGTGGTTATGAGTCGATGTCTCAAACTTATTCCACCTCCATTATGTGAATCAACCTTTACCTCTTCGCTAATGTAATGTCCTTTGAGGAATGGTAACCCCCCTCCATCTCTCTTTATCTCTACTTGCTTTCATTTATTATTTACATCAACAGTCATCTTGTTTTTATGTTAGCCTTGTTTTACCTGCATTGTAAATCTTTGAAAATTTTTCAGACTCTCTGGTGTCCCTGATTCTTATAATTGCTCACCACTGCTTTATGAACTGGAGTAGAGCTTTTTATAACACCTGCTAAATAACACATTACAGTTTCTTAAAGATAGGAACAACAATTTAAAAGTCAACCATGAATGGTAGAGGCAAGGGACAGTGATAATGCCCTAGCAGGACAATGACCTAGTGATCAGAGTGCCCATGTCCCTCTCCATATAAGCTAGGACCAGAGAGGGACAGGCAAGGGTTGCTGATGACTCATGACCTATAGGCTCCTCAAACCCCCTATACTTACCTCACCAGTTTGGGGAGGTTGCAAACACTACAAGAAACTATTGAGCTTGAGCGGTTCTCAAAATCCAGTCCGGCCGATCGCCAGGCAAGGACTTTTCCAATAAGAGCCTTTTTGATTTTTCCAACCCCACTTGTAATCTTGTATATCATTTTTGTGCAATGTGTAGTTGAAACAGCGGGATTAAATGGTTAGAAACACCACCTTATGACCGTCAGCCTATATACAATAAGAGGTCACATTTTCACAAAATATAGTAAGAAATTTTTAAAAGTATGCACCTGCATTGTTGCTGAATTGGCTATTAAATAAATATTTTACTTAAAGTGGTTTTCCACAGTACCGTGATTATTCTTTCTCTCTCTCTCTCTCTCTCTCTCTCTCTCTCTCTCTCTCTCTCTCTCTCTCTCTCTCTCTCTCTCTCTCTCTCTCTCTCTCTCTCAGTCTTTGCTGCCTACTCATGCTAGGATAATTATAACATTAATCTCACGAACCTCAGTTCCTGGCAAGCTCTTCATCACATTTTTACTTCCACAACCTTTAGCTCAGTACCAACAGGGCTGATATACGAGGGAGATATTCTGTAATACAGATTTTTCTTTCTACTATATGCTGAACTCCTGTAGTTAGATGCTGTAAGCGCTCTTGGATAAAAACTCGAATACTGTCAGTCATTTCTTTTTTTATATCTTGGTAGTTGCTGAAGAAGCTTTTAAAATTGAATATTTTTTATTTGAATTCAAGAAGGAAGACTTTTTTTTTTTTTTTTTTTTTTTTAATGAAAATTACAAATAATCTTAAAACGTCAATGTTGTTGTTAAGTCAAAAGTTTATTTACTCCAGTAAATAATGCGCTCGTTCAGTCCTAGAAAAGTCTTTAATTCCTGGGATAGGAAGTGCTACTTTAGGGCAAGAAGTTGGTTCGTGTAAAAGATTATCTAGAATAATAAAGCAGTTGATCAAACTATCCATGCAAATAAATTCCTGCCATGAAGTTCCTTTGCAGAAGTTCCATATGCCTACTCACTGCATCATAAATAAGATTAAAAAACGTTCTTATGACTGCTGTTCTATCTTTAGAATAAGACTCAAAATAAGTGAAGATAGGAACTCTCAGAAAAAAAAAAAAAACTCCTTTACAAAGCCCAATGAAGAAAAAATTAAGCGTCTTCATAAACCACAGAACATGTTTCGTGTTCATTACCTACCTGGTTAGGAGAAGGAATTTCTTCACGAAGGAACGATATGTAAACATTGCAAAATAAGCCAGATTAAATAGCGACCGCAATGACTTCCCCGACAACATGTTCCTTCTAAGGCAACCAGGTTTTACAATCTCCTTATGGGTGGTAAGAGATAACATGAGCCTTGTTTCCCAGTCGTGTTTTGGCCCATTATTTTCCCCCATATGACACTCGAACACACACACACACCGATGTTAGCTTCGGGACCTTCCAACCTTTCGTGACCTGAACATTGACCTACCTGGCCGACCTTCGACCTGTGGCACGTGCAGGGGACATTAACGAAGACGGGTTATTTGGCCAAGGGAGGAAAAGTTGCCACGTAACCGCTGGAGGGCGTCGAAGGTTGTCATCTCTCTCTCTCTCTCTCTCTCTCTCTCTCTCTCTCTCTCTCTCTCTCTCTCTCTCTCTCTCTCTCTCTCACGAAGATGAAAAGTTTGTTATTCATTGCTTGCGCGAATTTCATTCTAAACTTAAATTTCTGACAGATTTTTAAAAACATCATTCTTAAGATAATAAGTCTTTTAATTTATCTCCATAAGTCACACTGAGATATGACTTTTTTCTCTATCTTCAAAATTTCACTTTGGACGTTCTGTCTTCATGGAAGTTATTTGACCCGGAAAGTGACTTGCATATTGGAGTAACTTTTTTTAACTTCATTGAAAATATATATGAAATATTGTAGCGCACTTTCCAATTTCTAAAGAAAAAAAAAAAATATATATATATATATATATATATATATATATATATATATATATATATATTTAAACAAGGCCATAGAGGTTATTAATCACGTTGATTTATGGGGAAACTTAGATTGCCTTAATTATTTGATTATTTAATTTTTACTCTACTGTAAATTCATTATTTGATCCTTTGCTCGACGTCAATGACCGTAGATGTCAGGATGCCAGAAAACCTCAAATCAATCAATCCTTTACTTCTTACTCTGTACATTCATTATTTGAGCCTTTGCTTTTTACTCTGCACTTTCATTATTTGATCCTTTGCGTTTCACTCTGTACTTTCATTATTTGATCCTTTGTTTTTTATTCTGTACTTTCATTATTTGATCCTTTGCTTTTTACTCTGTACTTTTATTATTTGATCAATTACTTATTATTCTGTACTTTCATTATTTGATTCTTTACTTTTTACTCTGTACTTTTATTATTTGATCAATTACTTTTTATTCTGTACTTTCATTATTTGATCCTTTACTTTCAACTTTGTACATTTATGATTTGGGCCTTAAAATTTTACTCTGTACATTCACTATTTGATCCTTTAATTTTTACTCTGTACATTCATTATTTGATCCTTTACTTTTGACTGTGTACATTCATTATTTGATCCAAATTTTTACTCTGTGCATTCATTATTTGATCCTTTACTTTTGACTGTGTACATTCATTATTTGATCAAATATTTACGCTGTGCATTCATTATTTGATCCTTTACTTTTGACTGTGTACATTCATTATTTGATCCAAATTTTTACGCTGTGCATTCATTATTTGATCCTTTACTTTTGACTGTGTA
>NC_090726.1:153289392-153294392 GCF_036898095.1 Palaemon carinicauda | reverse complement strand
GATAATTGGAATCTCCAACTTTTGGTTCTCCGTGTTTACCTCCAGTTTTGATTATGTAAGTACTGATGGCTTAAAGCAGAAGTTGATCCTTGGTTCAGTGTGTGACTTATGTATAGATCGTAAAAGTGACCGATAAACCAAGATTCAATTTTTGTCTTGAAGGCGAAACTAAAGGTTCTTCCTATTCCTTTTTTTTTCTATCTTGAAGGTTTCTTGTCCTATTATAAAGGGATCATGTCTTTTGACATTTAGCTAAAATCAGGTATGATTGAAGGGAAATTTTGAGCTGATACTTTCAATGGCAATGTTTTAGTACATTTCCTCATGTCATTTTGGAAGGATAACTGTTGCCGATGCAAACATTACAGAAAACTACTGGATCCTTATCATAAAATGGTTTTGAAGTAGTTATTGTCCTTATTCATAAAAGAAATTGAGTCCAAGTGAAAGGTAACTGACGTAAGATCTTATCGTTTTTTTTTAAAGAAATTTCCTTTTTTTTTTTTTTTTTTGACCGAGGAAAGAGGGAGGGAGCGTGGGCAAGAGCTTTGGGGAACGTAACCACAGGCAATGAGATTCCTTGCATATAAAATGAGCTGTAAGCACTTCAATCGCATCGCCCCAAAGTAGAGATCATTACTGCCACCAGACTTCCGATGAAAGGTAATTCGGGCGTCCTTTCAACCCCCCACCCCCAACCCCCTGCCCTTGGCGATTTGATCAGGCACCCTTCTGATATCGCAAAATAACTTGCCGCAGGAGAAGACCTTTAGTGACAGGATGATGGCGACTTACGACTGCTTTTAGTCGTACCAGAACCTGGAATTAGTGACGGCAACTCACTCCCCCACAACTCTCCTCCGTCTCGTTTGTGTCATCCGAGGCCCTCTTCTTCCGCCTTCTCCTTTCAACGAAAAGGGTTCTGCCGACGCTTTTTGCCTTCCTTTCATCCCGTTCCGCTGGGGAAAAAAAAGATGGATCCTCGACATCCTGGAAGCTTCCAGTCGAGAATCCATGGAAAGGGAGATTGATGTCTACAGAGACTGCTATAAGTTTATATTTTGCATGTGCTTTGTTGTGCGAAACGGAAGGAGGGAGATCTTTTGGGGACCTCCGGACCCGAAGGGCCTGCCAACGGGACCAGGAATTATCTTGTGCCTTCGCCCGTTTTTGCAACGTCCCTACAAATTGCCGTAAACCTCATCAATTACTCTGATGGTTGGCTTGGTAGGGAAAGGTTCAGGTTACGGTGTGGTGCTTACAAGATGGAGATTTCGGAATGGGTTAATCTTAGGGGTTTTTTGTTTATGGAAGGGACGAGATGAATGTTCCGGTGGAAATTAGGGTTATGGGGTGATGCGTACAAAATAAGCTTTGTATGAATTAGTTTTTTATCATATTTTTTTAGTTTTTTTTTTAAAATCATATCACCGTTACATACTGTAAATTATATAAAAAAAATCATGCAAATATAAGTAAAGATATAGGCTAACTTGAGAATAAATGTCAAATTTCAAGGAATTATATATTTTGCTGATGATGCAAACTGAATGGGCCTGAACAAGAAAACATTGACAAATTCGTGAATTTCCTGTATTGTCCAAGTAAACATAACGTGCACAGGTTCCTCTTGTTTTCGCGCGTGCAGAAACGTATGTGTGTGTGTGTGTGTGTAATAAGGCGTGTACACATGGCATCCTCCCTCCGCGGGCAATTACCTAACCTTCGACCTCGTGCAACGCGCCACCTCACCTTCGTTCACCCCTTGCATCCTGTGGTTTATTCCAGTACCCTGGGCTCTATGGATTGGTGGTTTCCTCTCTCTCTCTCTCTCTCTCTCTCTCTCTCTCTCTCTCTCTCTCTCTCTCTCTCTCTCTCTCTCTCTCTCTCTCTCTCTCTCTCAACTGATCTTAGAATATTTTATTATTTTTGTTCATTACTTTTTTGTAGGGAATTTATTTTTTTTTTCCTTTCCTCACTGGATTAATTGTTCATTATTACTTTTGTAGTTTATTTACTTTTTTTTTTACCTTTCCAAACCCCTATTTTTCCTTATTGGAGCCCTTGGGCTTATAGCATCCTGCTGTTCCAACAAGGGTTGTAGTTTAGCTTGTAATAATAATAATAATAATAATAATAATAAAAATAATAATAATAATAATAATAATGATGATGATAGGGACATTAATAATGATATCATTTCTTATCCTTTACTATTTCGTTCCGTTCGGTTACAATTTTAAGATACATTTCATAAAAAAAAAAAAAGATAATTGTTATTTTGCCGATAGTGAGAAAGGATTTTGGAGAGAATATGATTATTTCCGGTCAACGAGCAGAATTAATAAAAACTTTGATAAAATATATTTTAATAGAAAAATAGACGTCGTTTTTAGACAACGAGTCGGAAAATGAAGAAAATTATCTCTTTAGATATTTGCTTATCATCTTTTGCAAACAGGATATTAGGTTAAATTAAGTTTGAATATTAAACAATTTTCTAGTGATATGGAATTATTATTATTATTATTATCATTATCATTATTATTATTATTATTATTATTATTATTATTATTATTATTATTATAATTGCTCATGTTTAAACCGATCCTACATTATTAAACCATGAATTAGCATGCTTCCACAAAACAAATGACCAGAGAAACAGCAAAAGAACAAATAAAAAGGAGTATGAATTAAAGTATGTACTATGTATATCTATCTATCTATCTATCTATATATATCATATATATATAGATATATATATATATATATATATATATATATATATATATATATATATATATATGTACAGTATATACCGATTATATGTTAATGGTCTAAATCATAAATAAATGAATAAGAAGGAAATGAAGATTGCTTCGGTATACACAAACTATTGTATGGCACGGCCAAATGGTTGAGAAAATTTGTTATATGTCCGCTTCTTTTGAAAGGCTTGGCCGGTTAAATCATCCACCGGCAATTGCTAGCTAACTGTAAAATATAATATCATATATACTGCAGTTATTTAAAAGACAGTGAATGAAAGGATAGAATTTACATCTCCCCCAAGAGGTGAATGAATGGAGAGGTTGTAGATCTCCCGTAAAGTAATGAATGACAGAAGAGATTGTAGATCTTCCATAATTGTTGAATGGAATCAAGAATATGAAAATCTCCCCGAATTGTTGAATGAAACGAGAGAATGTAAATCTCCTCCAAGTGTTGAATGAATGGAGAGAATATATATTGCCATTAGGCAGGAATACAAGGAAGACTGAAAATCTCTCTAAAGTGTTGAATGAAAGGAGAGAATGTAGATCTCCCTCAATGAAAGGAAAGAATGAAGTGCTACCCTGATTGGCGAATGAAAGGAAAGAATATATACCGACTCTAAGCTAGGAATGATATGAATGAAAGGAAAGAATATATATCTCTCCATTGTGTAGAATGAAGGGAGAGAATGTAGATCTCCCCTTTGTGTTGAATAAAATAAGTAAAATGTAATCTCTGCTGTGTGGTAAATTTGAGGAGAGAATGTAGATCTCCCCTATGTGTTTAATAAAAGAAGAAAATATAATCTATGCATTGTAGTACATGTAAGGAGAGAACATAGATCTCCCCTTTGTGTTTATTAAAAGAAGAAAATGTAATCTCTGCTTTCTGGTAAATGAAAAGAGATAATGTAGATCTCCCTTAATGAAAAGCGAAAATGAAGCGCTACCCTGATTGGCGAATGAAAGGAGAGAATACACGAGAATGAAGCGCTACCCTGATTGGCGAATGAAAGGAGAGAATACATATCTACTCTATGCTAAGAATGAAAGATGATGATGTAGATCTCCCTTTTGTGTTGAGTAAAGGGAGAAAACGTATTTTCTGCTTTGTGGTAATTGAAAGGAGAGAATGTAGATCTCCCCCATGTGTTTAATAAAAGAAGAAAATGTATTCTCTGCTTTGTGGTAAATGAAAGGAGAGAATGTAGATGTCCTCTTTGTGTTTGATGAAAAAGAAAAAAATAATCTCTGCTGCTTTGTGGTAAATGTAAGGAGAAAATGCAGATCTCCCCTAAGTGGTGATTGTGCCTGTAGTGTTAGTGATAGTTTTTTTCCCGTAAAGTTTGAGCATTGATATATGTCGTTGGAAAGTTTCAAACTACGTGCTCGCACTTAAGCACATTCATAAAACCCATGCCCATACTCATGCAGTATGTGTGTTTGTGTAGATGGAAATTTTACCTTATTTAGAAGCGTTGTTAATGTTATTTGATTTAATGTCCTTTAATTATTGAAATTACCAAGAATTAGTGTCAATCTTTTTCATACCGCAGAGAGAGAGAGAGAGAGAGAGAGAGAGAGAGAGAGAGAGAGAGAGAGAGAGAGAGAGAGAGAGAGAGTGGGGGGGGATTTTATCTGGAAAAACAAAAGACATAGTAGTTAAACTTTGTTTGCACATGTTAGCCAATTTCTAAATTCGTCGTTTAAAAAGCATATTCTAATATCCATCGATGAAATTATACTTTTATAATGAATTACTTTGTATGATATCCATCTTCGAACTATTATAAAAAAAACTAATAAACCCCACAGAGAAGTTAGCAGGCTCTCACAAACGCTAAGGTTTATTTCTCCGTAACTCTTGTATCATGTTTTGTCTTCATCTATTTACGTTGTTTTGAAATCTTTGGGTACTCATTATTTCTATTGGGAAAATTATCTTTTATATCAGTAGTGTATGAAAACCTACTACAATCTCTATCTCGTTTCTAGATTATATTTCCATTATCATCATTTAAAGCAGGCATCTGTTGGTGCTCTGTTCCAAGTCTTATTTTCATCAACTTGATTATTCTTCCTTTCATTAGTGGTTCCTCAATTTTGGTCAGAATGTGATTAGGAATTTCTTGGGTTTTTTTAGCTTTTATTTTTTTTTATAGTTTTGCGAATTCTATATCGAACTCTCTTGGATTTTACTCACATTTCCAATCTTTTCTTTAT
>NC_090726.1:153271892-153284392 GCF_036898095.1 Palaemon carinicauda | reverse complement strand
CCTTTATAAGACGGTACATATCGTTCCATTCTTGATAATCTCCCCTTTATGAAACGGTACATATCGTTCCATTCTGGATAATCTCCCCTTTATAAGATGGTACATATTGTTCCATTCTGAATAATCTCCCATTCATAAGACGGTACATACCATCCCATTCTGGATAATCTTTCCTTTATGAGACAGTTCATACCATCCCATTCTGGTTAATCTCCCCATTATAAGATGGTACATACCATCTCCTGGATAATCTTTCCTTTAAAAGACAGTACATACCATCCAATTCTGGATAATCTCCCCTTATTAGACGGTACATATCGTTCCATTCTAGATAGTCTCCCCTTTATAGGACAGTACATACCATCCTATTCTTGATAATCTCCCCTTTATAAGACGGTACATATCATTCCATTCTGGTTAAACTTCCCTTTATAAGACGGTACATACCATTCCATTCTGGATAATCTCCCCTTTATAAGATGGTACATACCATCCCATTCTGGATAATCTCCCCTTTATAAGACAGTACATATCGTTCCATTCTGGATAATCTCCCCTATATAAGACGGTACATTCCTTCCCATTCTGGATAATCTCCCCTTTAAAAGACGGTACAAACTATCCCTTTCTGGATAATCTCCCCTTTGTAAGACGGTACATATCGTTCCATTCTGGATAATCTCCCCTTATAAGACTGTACATACCATCCCATTCCGGATAATCTTTCCTTTATAAGACGGTACATATTGTTCCATTCTGGATAATATCCCCTTTATAACATGGTACATATCGTTCCATTCTGGATAATCTCCCCTTATAAGACTGTACATACCATCCCATTCCGGATAATCTTTCCTTTATAAGACAGTACATACCATCCAATTCTGGATAATCTCTCCTAATAAGACGGTACACATCGTTCCATTCTAGATAATCTCCCCTTTATAAGACGGTACATATCATTCCATTCTGGATAATCTCCCCTTTATAAGACGGTACATATCATCCCATTCTGGATAATATCCCCTTTATAAGACGGTACATATCATCCCATTCTGGATAATATCCCCTTTATAAGACGGTACATATCATTCCATTCTGGATAATCTCTATTTTATAAGACGGTACATACCATCCCATTCTGGATAATCTCCCCTTCATAAGACGGTACACATCATTCCATTCTGGATAATCTCCCCTTCATAAGACGGTACATATCATTCCATTCTGGATAATCTCCCCTTTATAAGATGGTACATATCGTTCCATTCTGGATAATCTCCCCATTATAAGACGGCACGTATCATCCCATTCTGGATAATCTCCCCTTTATAAGATGGTACATATCGTTCCATTTTGGATAATCTCCCCATTCAGGATATTCTCCCCTTTATAAGACGGTACATTTGATTCCATTCTGGGTAATCTCCCCTTTATAATAGCCAGCAAGTGTCTGACTGCATATATAAGTATATATTTATATTTCTTTCCTATCAAAGTCAGGCGAGAGAGAGAGAGTAGTCATACCCTGGTGAGAGGGGGTACCCTTTGAGGTAGGCTGCACTCGGAAACCACACTTTCCCACAAATTGCCGAACCAACTGGGTGTAGTTAGGAAACGAGGTTTGGGTGGGCTGGATTGAATGTGTGTGTGCGAGTATGTGCATATCTAACTAAAGGTTGAAACATCAGCTTTGACGGGTCACGTACACTAGTTGCTGTATATAGGTCTAGCCTGAGAGGCTGCTCCTGGCCATGATACTGGTTAATCAAAATTAGAGTTGATTATTTTGAGACTATCTTTATTAATATCCAGAACTGATAATGCGGATAGGCATATTTTTTTTATGAAGAAATATTTATTCAAGGAGCTGTAACGCAATTTTTTTTTTAATGTTTTTCTTCTTACATTTTTTCACAAGAATATTATTTCTTTAGTCTGTGTTCATGAGAGCTGCACTGCATTCATGTTTTATTCATTTTTCCGTTTATGGCCATAATAATTTTTAGTTGCTTTTAGGTTTGTTATTCGCGCATTTTCCCACCATGACATGATGACTATGATTTTCCTTTTAAATTTCCTTCCTCCTTTTCTGGAGGGAGGAATTTTCAAGTTTGCGTTTAAAGAAAAAAAAAAGTCAGGTCATGAATATTCGGATCTCTTATCTTGGAGCTGGAATTTTTATTTACTATCTATTTTACTTATATATTTAGATTTCTTATCTTTCTTCTGCCTTCTCTTTACAATCACCATCATCTAGCTGACCTCCCTCTCATCATCCTTCTCCGTTGGGTCTTCATCTCCCCCACTGCGAGTAATTACTCCCTCCACCTCGCAAACCTTACAACTGTCACCTTTCTTGACCCCAGACGTACGTCACGTGACCTCTTGACTCCCGACACTGATAATGGTGGTTACTGCAGAGTGGGACCTACGCTCAGATCAATGTGCTGCTTTTTATGCTGACACACTCCTCTCCCATAATTTATGACGTAGTTGCTTGCTCATTTGGAGCCATTTTTTTTGTTTGCCTTTTGGTCTCTCTACAATTGCGGTTTGCTTCGGGTGTTTTGAAGTTGCATCATTAAGCCTACGGGCCGTCTAGTTAAACGGCTTCAGTAGAAGTGCGGCTTCTAAATGGTGATTAGTAGAGACATCACGGTTTTTAAGAGCTTGTTACTTTTTTAGCGGGATTTTTTTCCCACTATCATTGGAAAATTCGCAAATACTGCTTAAAAACGGAAGAACAATTCTCGAGTTGCATCAGGAGAACTGTTTATACTAGCCTCTTGCTTTTCTTATAGGGCTTTTAAGACCTTGCTAGGTGTTATTATTTGGATTTGTTAGTTGTATCTTGGCTAATTATGTAATGTATATTAATTGAGTGAGATACAAATGCTACCTCATAAGGTCTGACATTATGATCCATGTCCTTATCACTAGCCTTCGAAGGTCTATTGTAATCTAAGCATTGATTTTGGGTATGGGATCGCTAGTCCCATCTCTTCCTCCCCGCAGGTGGTCATTGGAGTCTATAATTCCAGCAGCGTTGGGTTTTAATTAATAGTCGCTAATAGAGACCTGATCCAATATTTCATAACAGCTTTGCTTGTATAAATAATCATCCTTGTAACGAATATGCTACTTAATTAGCTGTTATCTCTACTGACACTGCAAACCCAAATTTGCATATTTTCTAAATATGAAAGATTTATGAAATTCAAGAAGCTGATTAGTGTTTCAATCATCGTCTTGAACATCCTTGATTTGCCAATGTTTGATCTATGTTAGACGAGCAGTTCCTTTTCTTATAATGCGATAATTTAAAATTTTAGTGATTACAGGAAACGCATCATTAAAGAATTCCGTTTTATGTTCGATTTTTTATGGACTTTGTATAGCTGTATGAGAAAACTCTTGTAGAACAGGGATCTATTTCGATAAAAATCACCTGATAGAATAGAAAATAAGAATTGAATCCTTTTGCAATTAAAGTCCGATGCCAGTCATCTTACAATTAAAAACTAGGAGCTGGTATTACATGCAAGTTGCGAACTGAAATTAAGGTAATCTTTTTGGCTATATGGCTGAAGACTATGAAGCCTGAAGTAGGGATGATGAATAGAGAAGTATTGATTTAAAAGCTCAAGATAGAGACGACTGATGAAATCGAATCGAGGCCCTTTGCGTCAAAAGGCGTAGGAGATGATGATGATGAGTGGGGGAACAGGTAGTACTAAGGATAAGTAGTTTTCTCTAGTGTCTAAGATATTATGGAGATTGAGTTATCACTATAGGTTATTGAAAGAAACGGGCTGCCTAAAAAATATGTTCCAAGCAACCCTTCTTGTTGATAAGTATTTTGGGCATTATTAATCCATTGGCATATAGTAAACTATAGTGTCCTCGAAATGACAAAATTGATCCCACTTTCATATCTTATGTAGCTGCATGTGCAAATGTTCTTATACATATTTTTTAAAAAATTTTTAAAGGTCTGTGGCAAAATTATTACCATTTTTTTTTTTTATTATTATTAAGTGGGAACTTGTTCCGGGAATGTCTCCCTGCAACAAGCAACAAAGATCCATTAACAACGTAAATTTCCTGTCCAGCATCTCACTGGGGTCCCTGGGACAGAGCCGACATAGACCTGACATAGCTAAAGTAGGCCATCAAATTACTTTTATTTCACGTGTGGAGTTTTCAGGTCTCTGGACAGAGTACACATATTCATGTAGAGTGAAGGTATCTGAACTACATCATCAAAATAACTACCAGGGTGTTGTGCCTTTAGTGTTAGTGCTCCTTTTCCTCCCCAGCTAATCTTTGCTTATATGATTTAGGGAGACTTTCCCGCAACAATAAGTTCCCACTCAATTTAAAAATAAACATTTCTCCACGAGGTCGATCGTGAAGGCAGAGGCAAAGGACAATGACAATGCTCTAGACTCACCCTATATACATATGATCGGCGACCAAGCCTCCTTTCCACCCAAACCATGGAGGGCCAGGCAATGGCTGCTGATGACTCAGCAGGGAGACCTATAGGCTTCCCCAAACTCTCCTTCCTTACCTCTCAAGGATGGTGAAGTTGTAGGTACTATAAGAAACTATCGAGTTTGAGCGGGACTCGAACCCCAGTATAACATAGGCACCTTCCTGGATTATTAGAAAATTGAGAAGAGGCTTGAGCCTGGTTGGAGTAAAATGTCTGGCATCCTTGCATTTCTTTCTGTTTACTTTTTAAAGTGCTTTCTTTGTACCTTGTTTAATAATTATACATCCTCGTTTTACTGCGCATCCATGTTTTCTCTTACTTTTTTAAGAGAAGACGTGAATATCTCTCTGGGAAAACACACTAAAGACTCCACTCAAATTGCTTGAAAGGACTGTTCATCTTTTCCTGAAAAGATCAGAGATATTTGTTTAAGATGCATCACCAACAAGACTTCAGATAATCTGCTGTCAGTTTGTCGCCCTGAAGAACCGCGCTCTTTAAAACGTGCGATAATAATGTGCAATACACGATGGTTGAAGGTCTTATCGTTGATCGCTTGAGATATCATATCGTAAATATTCGGTATAATCTAAGACGGCGAATGAATCGCTAAATGCAAATGAGTCATGTGCCAGAGGGTGAGAGCGAGAAGGGGCTAAGGGAAGGGCCCATTACATTATGTGTACATGGCAGGTAAAATCGTCGATTTCTGGTGTTTTAGCATTTAATCGTAAAATATTGTATAATCTGAAAATTTTCTCAGCAACAAAAATTAGTTTTGACTCGTGGTAAATTTATAACTGGTTTCGCTTTTCGTCGTAAAAGTTTTGTTCATTAGAGAATTTTAGTTCCGGTTAATCACGGTGATTTTTTTTTTTTTTTTTTTTTTTTGCTATTTTCTTTACTCTTACATTGTCCTGTTTATGTATGGTATATTTGTCCATTGATTGTTCACGCGGTTTTAATGATATATCACTTTCTTTACAAAAAGTCTCTCTCTCTCTCTCTCTCTCCTCTCTCTCTCTCTCTCTCTCTCTCTCACACATTCCTTGCAACCATTATTTTATTAATGTAGTAAGAAATATGTCTCAGGATGCATGTTCTTGCTAGGGATTTATCATTACCAATAAATTAACTGGTATAATGCAATGAGATAGTAGATAAAACGTATGATGAAAATGTTCCTGCGCACATTTAAGGTGTAAGAATGTATGGGGCAACATATAAGGATTTTAGACTTTCAAAACACATTTAGCTTGTGGCAATGATTAATACAAATGGCACTGAGTCATCTTGCACACTGTGATGCGAGACTTCTTTACCCTTGAGAAAATCGTTCAAAACCTCTGATTATTATAGCAGATGCACCGTCATTTATCTCTTGAATCGTTGTTGATCCGGTGTTCGCAAGTGTAAGCATTAATCAGACATATGCGATCATTCCATATATGAATTCAGTCAAATGAGGGGTGGTATAGCTAAGGCAAATCGAGCCTATTGTTCTCATATATTAGTAGGGACTGCAGCATCATCCAAGGTTGGGTGGAGTGTTTTTCGAGGTTATTACGAACACAGTCTGCCGTGTATTCTAAAAAACACAAGATAGTTTAGATGTGAATATACATAAATTTTCAGAGATAGCGTCAGCTCCTCATTTGGAAACTGAATCATAGATATTTTATTTCTTTGGGTGACGGTGGATGATCATCGTCTATATATGAAAGAAGACGATTTACGCCAGACATTCTTTCATACATCACCTTGCCACTCGCATGTACACACACACACATATATGTATGAGCCTTGACATAGTGCGTAAATGCATTTATCATATAAGTGCACGAGTATTTATTCATAGCAGTAAAACTTACGCCGATAAGTTTCTGTCCGTCTGGACATGGAATAATTTGTTAGATCTCGAGATGGATGTATACGCAGATCCAGAATTATATTTTTCAATTTCCGCCATTATTGCAGGATAGTGTTTTGTTATCACGCTTTTTGTACAACATGAACTTTGAAGATATTTGTTCACTTCTGCGCTTTTTACCTAACCAATTTGCCTTTGTTTTTGTTATTCCAGCTTCTTTCTTCAACGGTTTGGTCATTTATATTTACGTTACAATGAATGTTTATTTTCAAAATCAGCAGTGTTTGTAGGAGTGGTAATGAAGCCTTTTAATGATTTCTTGCAGAAGTATTCTTGTATCTTTGCTGTAGTTTTACATTAGTGGGACATTATTATTGTTATTTTAGTGGTTTTCTGTTGTTCTTGGGGTTTTAATCAATTTAGTTATTTAGATCACAGTCATTTGCCTGCTAATCGTAAGATTATAAGATTTAGTTCACTTGGTATCAGATTCTTTGTTTTTTTTGCCATTGCTTCAGGCAAAGCTTATCATCTTTAAATACAATAAAGGATTGGTGAAGTATCTGCACCCGTTTTTACTCAAATTCCCCAAGCATAAACTTGAGTAGTTGGACTCATTCAGTTTTGAACCTGGCAAAGCGGTATACTTTGTCTGTGTGTGTACATATATATATATATATATATATATGTATATGTATATATATATGTATATGTATATATATATGTATATGTATATGTATATGTATATGTATATATATATATCTATATATATATATAATATATATATATATGTATGTATATGTGTATATATATATATATATATATATATATAGTGGTCAGAATAGGATATTAGGAAACAACATTAACTTATTGCTTGTGTTTAAAACATTTTACGTTGAAGGGAAGAGTTACATAATGTGTTTCTTAAATTTCATATATAAAGATTTTTCATAACTGAATATTTTTTTAATTAAAAGATTCATAAAAAAATGTTTTTTTTTTATGATTGGTGCTTAAATTATGTCAATGTGTCAGTGAATTATTGTTTTTAACGCATTTTGACGTTTGGTCATGTTATAATTCACTATGAAAGCTAAGAATTTGTAGCTTTCCTGGAAAGATTGCTGTCTATTTCATTTTCACAGACCTCCGATGCGTTAACATTAGAAATCCTCTTATTTTGCAATATAAAGGTTCAGGAAATAAAATCAACATAACCACTGATATTTCGAAAAAATAATCTTGAATGCCGGAAATTCGAATTAATAAAGTTAAACTATTTCTGGCTGCTAATGAAATGCATGCAGAGGAACATATAGTTTCGACATTCCTCTTTCTCTCTCTCTCTCTCTCTCTCTCTCTCTCTCTCTCTCTCACACACACACACAAGAGAGAGTATTCAACTTTTCATACATTCGCCTTTCATACCTGGCTTTAAATCTTTCTCTTGCCGCCTTGCAGTGAGGCTGCCATTAATTCCGTGAAAATTGTGCGTGATAGTTCAATTCTTCAAAAAACCCAGTGACGTCATTGCAATCTTTTTTTTTTTCGGTGGAGAGCTCGCTTCCATTCTCGGATTACGTTACAGCATCTCCATTTTAGGAGGGACTGCTGAGGAAATCCTCCCCCGATGGATCATATAGTTCGCGTGTCTGTGTGTTTTAGTATGAATGGTAGGGATTCTGGGAACCGATCCTTTCCACATATCATTTCAAGGCGATTTCTGATTCAATACGACTTAACCAGATCCACCTCTTGAATTCTGATACCTTCCACCTCGTCCTTCTCCTCTTACTCCTCCTCCCTATCCTCTCTCTCCTCCTCCTCCTTCCCCCTTCTCCTACTCCTCCTCTTTTCCTCCTTTTTCGCGCAAAGCCTAATGACTCACCTTTGATTCTCGCCTCAACTTTACGGCCAATAACTTCTCCAAATACCATTAATTTCTGTTTACTAACCACGAGGGTGATGTCTGGTTCCTCGGGCATTGGCATATGCAGGATATGAAATGTAGCTGAGAAATTGCACTTTATGATTATGGGATGCGGTTCAGGGTGACTTGAGGTGAAATATCTGTTAGGGGTGAAAGTCTCTCGCTCTCTCTCTCTCTCTCTCTCTCTCTCTCTCTCTCTCTCTCTGTCTCTCTGTCTCTCTAATAGCGGCTTGTTTTTTATCTTTCTTTTTTCGAGTGATGAGTAATTGTGTTGTTTATAAATGGGCTGGTTAAAATGATGGGTTGCGAGAGAAAAATGAAAAATTAGATATATGAAATGCCCGAGAAGGTACGTGAAAAAAGTTCTCTCTCTCTCTCTCTCTCTCTCTCTCTCTCTCTCTCTCTCTCTCTCTCTCAACCTGACGCAATTCATGGACAGATCTTTCGAAAATTGTATTTTACTGTAAATTACAAAAATGTCACATCAGTGAAAACAGGTGGAAGGTGATGTC
Organism: Palaemon carinicauda; assembly: GCF_036898095.1. NCBI lineage: Eukaryota > Metazoa > Arthropoda > Malacostraca > Decapoda > Palaemonidae > Palaemon > Palaemon carinicauda. The sequence continues at coordinate 153,275,579 of NC_090726.1, read as the reverse complement.
TATTATACTTAATGGGGTTTGAGATGAACTACAGAAAAACTTAGGGATTTGATAAACCAGCATTTTAACAGGCTCTTATTACGTTGATTAAAGTAAGCAGGTAACCATTAAGCTCTGTGTTTTAGCAGTGTCTGAAAACGATTCACCCAATGATGTTGGAATGCTAAAGAATCAGAATAACAATGCCCATGGTATAACTGTCACTTACTTCAGCATATTTGATTATATAGTGGTGGATATTGATCTGCCTTGATGGCAGAAGCTTCTTGTGATCTTCGTCTTACAGAAGGGAAAGATAATCGTAGATGGTGTTATCATTTCGTATCCAATAGTAATTGTGAATTAGACTCTCTTGCATAATCACCTTAGTGGGTTACCGCTACCAGTGCACCTCACACAGTGCACTGCAGACATTACTAAAGGATCTATAAAGACTCCATTAGTCCCCAGCTGCGCCCACTTTTTAGCCCTCTAATTGATATATATTTCAGACTTCTTTATTCTAATATGCTGTCCAATCTTTGTAATAATGTGTGCATGTTATGACTACTAATAATTTAATGATGATTATTATAATGATGATTATAGAAATGATAATGATATAATCATCAGGCCTTTTATATAACATCCCAGAAACGTTACACATTTCTTCAGCGCCCAAAATACTAATTTGTGTTCATTGGATTGATATCGATGGCTTTGGAGTATAAAACGATAACTTACACGGTATACGAAATAGGATGACTACAGATCCTAATTTTAAAGGTTTAAAATGTCAAGTATCCCCTCTGAGGTCATAATTGGGTGTGTTTATTTCCACTGGAAGACCAACTGCAGTAAACATTTGAAAAGGTATTTGATTTCTAAGAAATGCCAAATGAGTCAACTTCGTGATTTTACGGTGAAGCTGTATTCGCAAGAGTTAACCAGTGAATGTTATAGATTGGAGGAAACATGTACAGTTGAACGGTCGGTGAATGGTTAAACGTATTCTTCTCCGATTAACGTATTTTTTCCCATTTGCATGGGGTAAGCAAGGTTGTCTTCTTTTGAAGGACTTTGCTTTGGCTTTTGGGGTGGACCGTAGTCCCGATTGGCTGCCCTGCCTGACATCGCTTAAACCGCGTAGCGTATTTTTCATGTGCTGTACCAGTCACCAACGTCCTTCCTCCCACCAGCAAGGAGTCCTGGTGCGGTTAGGTCGACAGTTCGCCTATTATTCATGTAGAAATGTGAAGGGAAAATTACAGAAGAATATCCTACGGGAAAATATTAAATCAATATGAAGTAATTGATATTTTGAGGCGTCATTCTGGTTTAACAGCATTGATACTAAAGTTAGTTTTGCGTGTTTAGTTATGGGTTTTTTTTAATAAAATGTTCATAATTTTTCTGGTGTAAGTACACCATCCTCGATTGGGGATATCCTTTCATCCAGACGTTCATGAATGGCTACATGAAATAATTCATGCTCTTAGAATCATTTTCTAAATTGGTATAATTTTTATAATTTCCTTTTGCTGATAATTCTAATCGCCTTATTCTTGTTTGAAATAGAGAAGGTATTATTTACTATACATTTTTGATTGAAGATACGTGGGACTGGTTCATCTCATATATTGCATTGTGATCTGAGGTCGCAACTCCTCAGGTTATTGGCACAGGAAATTATTTGTAGTCATTTCCGGTTAACTGTTTTAATCGAATGAACATAATTCTGAATGTCCTCAAACATATATGTATATCTTTAATAAAGCCCAATAAATTAATAAAAGTATCTCCTGTAGTTGGAGAAAAAGGACTGACCTACCCAACAAATTTGAAAATCGTACATTATTCATTCAAGAGAAACCTCCAAGAACCGGAGAAATGAGTGACCTCTTGATCCTAACTCTTGGAGAGGAAACGCAATGTAACGTTTCCTGAATATGGACATCTAACCCGGAAATGCCTCAGAACGAAGAAGACCTAATTGTTATTACAGTGAGGCAGTGGATCCTCAGAAATCAAATGACCGTATCCTCAGTCGATAAAAGGACCCTTTCATCCATCCCTGCCACATGCCACATGGTCATAATCCCATACGAAGGATAATGTTGTAATCTTATCATTTTTTGGTTACTGCCTTTGAGTGCTGCCGAAGGTATCTTACTTTCTTCTGTATAAAAGAGACTATGAATTTGCTTTCTTAGTTTTGAAATCCATTCTACATAACTATGAATTCATACTATTGGAAAATGTGTCGTGTGGCTTTTACAATATCTGCATGTAAATCTACGAATTGTTTAAACAGATCTTCAAAGTTTTGGTCTCACTTACAAGCTATTCTCACTTAGGTCAAGATTCCAGAAATGAAATTTGCAAAAAAATAATAATGTCCTAAATGTATTAAATGTTCGTATGCATTTTGATTTGATTATAGTTGGACATTTCGTCTTTGTGGAGCGCACTTGCTTTGGAGAGAAAAAAGTTAGAAAAAAACACAAATGTATTTCGTCAAAATATATATCGTCGAAATGGTAAGGTCTCGACGAGGTAACCTAATATAGCCTGACTGTGATCCTGGTACCCAGGTTCTAAAGACGGGTAGTACGGTCAATGTATCTTACAAGGTATATTGTATCTATTACATAAGACTCCTTACATTAACCCCCTTTGCGCCAAAGCTGCACGTTCTTTTTAACCTTCTACTTTACCTCTTGTCCTGTCACCTTTCTTCCATCTTTCTGTCAAATTTCTTAGCCTTTACTGTATAACTGCTGGGTTTTCCAGTTTCATCCCATCTCTGGACAGTAATGCCCAAAATCCCAATTTATATAAATCTAGTTCCTCATCCCAATCTAATTGTGTGAAACTATATAGAATTTATTGTTTCTATTTCCTCTAAATTAGAAGACTATTTCTTATTTTTTGGCCAAATGTCTTGGTAGGTCCGAGATTCCATTCACAGTGGTTGACAGAGTGGGTCAATTTAGTCATGTAATAATACATTATAAACAAACGCAAAATGTTAATGCACGTTCTAATTGTATTAACCGAAATAACGTCTTTGTATAAAACCTTACCACACTTGTATTATAATCTAATATTGATTAGATTTTTTTTTTCTTGAAAGCCAGTGTTCATCATTTTACGTAAGATGATAATCACCCAAGGTACGTTTTAAATCTTGGAAACATGCAGAATTCAGATGTTATCGAGACTGGTAATTGCGGAAGTGGTATTAGGCTACCATTCACGGTAAATGTTGATGGCTTTTGCCATTGCCACTTGTGTCGTGTAAATAGAACACTGATCAAGAGCAGCTGCCTATTTTGCACTGCTATCTTGTTTCATCTTGATTGCTTTGTTTAGCAGCCACAATTAGGTGCACAATACATATCTTTTTTCCAAATAGTTCATCATGACATTTTCAGAATGTCAATTCACAAGCTATTACCTTGCTTAAAATATTTTTCCAAGGCTTGTTTTTGGTATACATTCATCATAGAATGACGAATCTATATCTCATCCTGTTGCTAATCTGAATCAGCTTTAAAATAAACTAAGATTCCTCAAAGTTTCCATTCCGGTCACCTGTTCTGGGTATCAACATTCATGGTATCCATTTTTAGGATATCTGTTCACTCACTAACGCTGTCTGTTAATAATCTGTCAAACATATCATGGATTCCATATGTTCTTAGA
>NC_090726.1:153261892-153266892 GCF_036898095.1 Palaemon carinicauda | reverse complement strand
ATTACACGCATATTACCTCGTGGACGTAATCGCCTTAAGATTTATTGTTCAATCTTGGATTTATTAAACCTCACTGCACTCCGAAGGGAAATGTGGATTGAAGGAAACCCTTCTTACCATTTAGAGAGAAAATGAAAAAGTGGTTTAGTCATGGGCCATGGATTTTTTCTTTTTTGCATTTGGTTTTGCGTGTGAGGAGATTATAAATTTTTGTTCTGCGTAAGGCATTGCGTTTCCCCAATTTATTCGGTTTTCAAGAATTTAACCATTTCTTTTCTTTGACATTATCTTTCATATTTCGAGCTCTCAGATTAACGCTGAATGCTTTTGAGGAGGATTCATTATGAAGGAAAAATATGCTTTTATTTCCCAATTTATTTCTATCAGTCAATAAATTCACACTTGTGTTCTCATGTTTGTGTATTTATGTTCATTAGAGAGTTATGAGAGCTCATGTCCGTGATTTTTTAAAAATATATTGGTATAACCATGATCTGTAATAAATATTGGTGAAGCTTAAAGCAAGTTCAGTGAAAACTGGTTTACTGATGTAAACTGCCTTATATATATTTCGAATGTTTTTAATGCCTGAGATGGCGAAAGACTTATGGCTTACAACAACTGTGAGCTAGAAGGACACCTTTGCCAAGGAGAAATCCACCTACACTTTTTTTTCTGTACTGGTGGTCGTCTTATCTAGGAAGCTAAGAAATGTGGATGTCTGATCGTTACGTGAGTGAGTGATCACTAGCAAATAAAGTGTTGTTTGCATATAAGCCTATTGCATACATGGAGATTGTATTGGGGCTAAGAATCTCGTTCAGCACTTGCAAAAAATCTGGAAACAAGACAGATAACTCCAGGGTCCACCCCCGTCCACGAAGAAGATTATTTGTGAAATATAATGTTTTGCATATATTATAAATTCATAATTTTGGAACCTTGGGGGTGAGAAGGCGAATGAAACATCTAGATGTTGAGTCTTTCACTTAATTGTCTTTACAAAGCAAACTCACTATAGACGTTTGCTGGCCCCACGGCCAGTAGTTGCACTTGCTTAATATCCTATTACTTTACCTTCTTAACTGCTTCATATATTCCACCTCTCTGCCCAACCTCTTCTAACTTTTACCCCTTAATGCAATTCTAGGTTTTTATTCTAGATACACTTCGGTGCTGAATGGCCTCACGGGCCCCAAGGCCGGGCCATACAGGGCAAACTCCATCATAAACAATGACGGAATTGTTGAATGTATGTTAGATCGTATATTACATCAATCCCTTCCGTTTGTTGAAATGTTACTTCCCCGTAGGAAACTATATAATCATTTGTTTAGGATTGTTGATCTATAACTCTGCTTCTTTCTGAATTATTTCACGTCTTTCATTAAACCAGCAGTGTTTAGAAGTCCCGAATCATATAAAAGGCAGTATTTGAAAAGGTGAAATTACCCAAACTTCGATAATCTCTCCTTTATATTCGTGACTTAAAAATTAAGTGTACATACATGCATACATACATTGTTCTATATTTTACCGTTTTTGCTTAGCGATTGAGGAAGTGTCACCGAAGGCTATAAATAAAGCATTGGAACTGTTATAGAGGATCAACGCTATAAAGAATCTTAAGTACAGGCCTCGGTAATTGTGTGGCTTATAAATGGCGTATATGTTGCTCTAATGATTAGGTTTAGTTGAGTTGATTGGTCGAGTGTGTGACACTCTGATCACCTTTAATGCGTCGCACTCGACGTGAGTCTCTCTCTCTCTCTCTCTCTCTCTCTCTCTCTCTCTCTCTCTCTGAAACGTTGTACTTGTTACTTATATAGATCTGCAGAATTGGTATATTTGGAAGACTCAAATTTCATCATATTTTAATCTTTAGATTATGATGATCATTGTGATTATTACTATTTTTTTTTAAACTTATTATTATTATTATTATTATTATTATTATTATTATTATTATTATTAGTGTTGCTGTTATTTTTTGTAACTTTCTGCAACAATTCATTAAAACTACCATTTTCAAGAATATTTTGACAGCTTTTCCTTTACACCCTCATCACCTTTAAGTCGATTTCCAGTTCCTTTCTGATTTGAAATATCCATAAAATTTCCGAGCGCCTCTGGATTTAATCGCCACAGAGGAAATGAGATTTTCCTCTTTTTCTTTGGTGATGGATGTGGCTTATATTGGAAAGTTATTGGGTCGATCCTTTCGGTTTCCGCAATGGGTTTTTGATAAGAACCTCCTGCCGAGTCTCTCATCTGGTGAACTGTTTAGGGGGTTTATATTAGCCCCTTGCCAAAGGTCAAGAGGGAAATTATTTTTAATTAGCTTTTGCGGTCTCGCCAAGTGACTGGCAGTTTTCGAAATCTTTCTCTCTTTCTCTCGTTAGGTATGTTTGCATGATAGAATATATTCCTAACGGGTTCATCCTTGTGGGGTGAAAATTACCAGGGGTCTTCTTGTTTTCCTTTATATTTTTAACAGATTGTTTAAATCTCTCTCTCTCTCTCTCTCTCTCTCTCTCTCTCTCTCTCTCTCTCTCTCTCTCTCTCGCTATTAGTTTTTGTGATTGAAGTTCATTAAAGATTATTTTCTCTATAAAATATCCTCTGTTATTTTGACCATCCGAAGTAGCTCCGTTAATCTCAAAGTCTAATGATACAGATTCAGTTTTTTTTTTATTTATATATATTGTAGGTAGGATAATGTTATAGGGCAGGCTCTCTCTCTCTCTCTCTCTCTCTCTCTCTCTCTCTCTCTCTCTCTCAAGTCATTGACTCATGGATTTAACAGTTGTATTGTATTTCGAACTAGGGTTCGATTGATATAGTTTTTCAATTGAACAAAAAATAGTTTGTCGTACCAGAGAGCCATTGAAAAATCTATTTATAATCTGTGTGGATTCATATTGAGAATGAAAATGAAATATGAACTGAAAGATAGATTTTGTTTGTCTCGTCCATCCTTGGTAGTCAAGATCTTTTTGGAAAATCATTCAAACTGGCCGTTGTTCCTAAGGCTAAATACCTCAAACACGTCGCTTATATCCCTGTTTTTGTTTGACATGAATACAATTCACCGTTTAAATGAAGAGGCTTAATGGGTAGGGAAATCAACTGAATTGAGAGGAAAATTTACTCCCTTAATCTTCATTTTACTTTCTTGAGTCTGTTCTTTGCTTCGTAAGTGAATATGTGGATCATTTGAAGCGCATATTATCATTGTTATTATTATCATTAGTATTATTATTACTAGCTAAGCTACAGCCCAAGTTGGAAAAGCAAAATGCTATAAGACCAAGGGCTCCAACAGGGAAAAATAACCCAGGGAGGAAAGGAAATAAGGAAATAAATAAATGATATGAGAAATAATGAACAATTAAAATCAAATATTTTAAAAACTGTATCACCATGGAAACAGATATTTCTTATATAAACTATGAAAAGACTTATGTCAGCCTGTTCAACATAAAAACTTTCTGTTCCCGGTATTATTATTCAAAACTGCAGAAGTAAGTAGTTTCATTCTGTATCCTCACTTCGATAAATTTCAGTGAGGATATCTACCATTTATTCTTGAGGAGTGTCATGCAGGAGTACGTATTTATCGTTCTTCCTTCTTTCTTTTGAGTAGCGTAATTGAATTGTCACTGGAATTTGGCAATGTTGTTAAAATTCCTGTTATCGGTAGAAGAGGTTAGTAAAGCAGACTTATAGTCCTGGTGTTGGATATGAACTAATATCTGCAGTTTTAAAGATACGACTCCTTATCACCATTTTTGCATTTCCTAGCTAGTCTTAGATAATGTACTTTGAATCTATGACTTTATTTTCCAGTTCCATCTCGTGTTTAAGACGTCGGTATTTCATATACATTGGATACCTTCGTCTTAAATTCTGAACTGGCCCTCCCCCCTCTTTTTTTTTTTTTTCCATTTTGAAATCCGGTGTTAGCTTACATGTATGGATTATATTAAGATATGCTACATACTATTGCCTAAACTATTTGAATAGAGGTCTGATCTGGCGTTTGGTTAGAAGTACAGACTTTGTTTCTTCTCCCATACCAGTTTCATTGTGGCATTGTTTTAGATATTTATAATACATGTTTTGATAAGGCTATTTAGGCAAATTGGTGTCGTTTCGCTAATCACCTAAGGTGTTTGCGGTAGAAGGTAATGGAAAGTTTGATTTTGTGAATATCATTCGAAAACAACTAATCGAAAACAATTCTTCGAAAAAAAGCTTTTTGAATGTTAGCTTATTCGAAAGAGAATTATTAGAAAGAACAATTATTCGAAATGATAATCATTCAAAATGCAAAATTCTTTATTCAAACAACCGTTAGGAATACAAAAATCCAAGTATACAAAAGGTAATTCTTTTAAACACAAATCTCATCATATAAATAAATTCATATTAAAACAAAAAATTACTTATAAACGCAAGTTATGCGCTACAGCACTACTCAAATGCCGTATTTCTTGGAACTCTTCATATTTGTACTTCCTGCTCTTATTTTCGCAATATTTATGTCTTGCAAAGCCTTCTCTCTTTTTAGAGAGTCTAGGAACTTCCATATTGTAGGATGATGATGATAACATTAGCTGTAAAAGAGGCCTTATACCGTCCTTCAAGAGCGTTGTTAATCCTAAGCAAATCAGTAGTGACTCAAAACATAACCGCATACTTATTTCAAACGTAGGACGACGTCGATGACGTCTTGAATGACGACCAATCCGATATATATTTTAATTCAATAATACTTCAAATGATTCAGTAACTTTGTCTCCGGGGACAAAGGCTAGGACAAGCAGCATTCGAATTCTAAAAGCAAAATTTAAATCTGTCTCGTATCTCACTTTTAGACCACAATCGCGTATCTTTCGAATAATTATCATTTCGTATAATTGTCCTATCGAATAACTTTCTTTCGAATAAGTTTACATTCGAAAAGCTGTGTCTCGGATAATTGTTTTAGATTAATT
>NC_090726.1:153254392-153256892 GCF_036898095.1 Palaemon carinicauda | reverse complement strand
CGGTTTGAGTGTACCTAAACCCACAAAGCGAAAATTCTAATAATTCAAGAGCCTGAATTAAACACTCAACAATATGATATTTACTCGTGACGCAATAAGCATTGTTATGCCTTTCGTTTTAGGTTGACGGTTTCGTATTTGTTGCATTATTAATACAAAAACCATATTTTACTTAGGTGACTATAATTATTGTAAGTTACAGGTAATTCCAACTTACCATTATTTTACTTGATGAAATTTCATGTACCATTGTTCTGAAACCGCAAAGTATTGATGAATATTATTTGGCAAACACCTCATCAATTTTGTCTGAGACCTTGGGAAAAAATTTTGAACCATAGTAGTATTTTTAGCTCTTAAATCTTGGTTGGCTATCCCCATTTAGGTAAAAATAGACCTGCTCAGTCCATATCGTTAGGAATTTCAACACCTGTATCACTTGGAAATTACCATGTTGGTAAAGTATCAATGCACATTCAAGTGAATATTGACATTTCGTATTATAAATAAAACTTAACTCTCTCTCTCTCTCTCTCTCTCTCTCTCTCTCTCTCTCTCTCTCTCTCTCTCTCTCTCTCTCTCTCTCTCATTTCAATCATAAAAATGGATAGTGCCTACTGCTGAATTGTTCAGATAATTTTTCTATCAATTGTCATTATCTGCGGTGTTCTTCTAAGTGATTTTCTTAAGACACTGACTCACCCGAATTCTGGATGCTTACTACACAGAAAACAGTAATCCTTGATGGTCATGATAATATATTATAAGTATATATATATATATATATATATATATATATATATATATATATATATATACAGTATATATATATATATATATATATACAGTATATATATATATATATATATATATATATATAGATAAATATACAGTATATATATATATATATATATATATATATATATATATATTATAAAGGCATCTAAGCTTTCCGAATTCCAATCTAACTACATCAGAGTTTGTAAGGCGTAGCGGTTTGTGATCGTTTTGTCAGTAATTCACACATACACTCGAGAGGAAGAACAACTAAACGGTTACTACCACTCATACTTTACCTGCTGAACCCCTTTGTGCAGTAAATTCCCCACAACATTTAGTCACTTCATACATCTACACAGTAGGCTTATCAGCAGTGTGTTAGACCCTTTAAATACATAGCGCCATTCAACCCGAACTTATGAGTTCTTTTTATACTTCGTGGATAGTTAAGGCCATTGCTTTATGTCTTATGGTCCAACCACTCGACCCTTCTAAGGCCTTCCAGTCCTTTTCCCTCTGAATTATTTGTCTATTTTATCGACTTTCCTTTCACCTCCAAATTATTTGCCCTTTTTATCAACAAATTTCCTTTCGTCCCAGTCGGACAATCTCAAAATTATTGATCCATCCTTCCTCTACAAAACCCCTTTACCACATCGACATATCTCCAAATTGTTCTTACACTATGGGTACTACACAAACAGTTTATAAAGCTTCAACATTTCGTAATTTACACCTAGCATCCACATTTCATCTCTATCACTTAGGGAAACCTTAACATGGTGAAAGAGTTTGTGCATCGCCATGATCAGCAAAGCTCCTCTAGTCAGGACATCATATACCAGGTTGGTTCACTATGAGTGATCAATCAAAAGCCTCCCACCATCACCAATCTAGGGCAGTGACCAGCGTGGTGATGAAAACTGGTCAAACCCCAGACATGAATAAGGACATGTCCGAGGCTCTTCTGCAGTGGACAAGAAACGGCTGTATCTGTTATTCTTTGTTGTAAGTAGATGTAATCTGTCACCCTAGCATCTTCTCTGGATCCTGGGTTACTCATAAATAGTCTAATTCGTAATAAAAAGGCGATAGCCAAAAGCAAGCTCAATATTTTCTAATTTATTACCCAAGCCCAACGCTTCAGGACATAATACGATTTTCAAGGCTAGAAATTTTAAACACATACAAGTTAAAGCAAAATCAGTGTTAAAATCATTCTTCTCTCTCAAAGAGTTAACTGCTGCACAGTGATACTTCAGTGGCTACTTTCCTCTTAGTAAGGATAGAAGAGACACTTTAGCTATTGTGAGCAGTTCCTCTAGGAGAAGGTCACTCCAAAATCAAACCAATATTCTCTAGTGTTCGGTAGCGCCATAGCCTCTTTACCATGGTCTTCCACTGTCTAAAGGTAGATTTCTCTTACTTGAGGGTACACTCCGGCACGCTATTGTCTTATTTCTCCTCCTCTTGTTATTTTGAAGTTTTTATAGTTTATATATAAGACATTTAATGTTATTATTCTTAAACATCTTTTGTAGTTTATTTACTGTCCTCACTGGGTTATTTTCCCTGTTGAAGCCCTTGGGCTTATAGCATCCAACTTTTCTAACTATAGTTGTAGCTTAGCTAGGTGATAATAACAACAATAATAATAATAATAATAATAATAATAATAATAATAATAATAATAATGATAATAATAATAATGATAATAATA
>NC_090726.1:153234392-153241892 GCF_036898095.1 Palaemon carinicauda | reverse complement strand
GCGTAGGAAGGGTAATTAGTTAATATAACTGCCATTGTTGATGGATTCTGTGCACGGCTAACTACTTCCTTTCAGACCACTCAACTGTAGATAGGGACCATCGTCTATTGGCTAGCCAATAAATTGAATTGCTGAAAAACTTTATAAACCACTCTCAGTATAAACTTTAGAAGGGCACATCGTAGTTATGCATAACTGGGAAAGCTTTAGTCAAAATATTATATATATATATATATATATATATATATAATATATATATATATATATTTATGTATATATACCTATACATATGCATATATACATATACATATATATATATATATATATATATATATATATATATATATATATATATATATATATATATATATATATATATATATTATGTGTATATATATTGTACTTTGGCATGTTTTTGCGTGGAAGATATCATAATCCCTTTTGCCTTGTTTTCTTCACGCTCAGAATTCGCTCTTTTCTCCCTTGTCTTTCGTCTGTCCTTGCACGTCCAGGCCTTTTGTATTATCCATATGCATGTTTGCCTAAGAAAATCCCCATGCAGTGTCTTAAAATTTCATGTAAGATTTTGTCATTATAATGAGCTTCGTTTTATTATAGAAATTTTCATTCTTATTTATATGAACACAGTTTTCACGTCGCTTATAATTTTTTTTTCTCTTTATTGTCTTGATTTTAATTTGTTGCCATTACGTGTTCCTTTTGCACTGGTTGACATGAACATAACCCGATAGATTCATGAATTAATGTAATTTTCATGTATGAATTATTAAACCGCATTCTCCTCAATCAAAGCGTATATCGACTAATGACTCCTCGTCCGTTTGAAGATTAGAATAAACTGTAGTTTTTGTATTTCATTTAGCTATCCATCTTTTGCATTAATGTTTATTCATAGCAAACATGGTCCTAAGAAAAGTGACTACTTTTCTCTCACCTGTGTTTTTTTATATTACAACTCTTTTCCTTTTGAATATTTTATTCTACCTTGCCATTCATCTTAAATTTCACGTTTCCTACCACTTTTGAGAATTCGCTTCCATTTCCGAGGTCAGCTTTGACCTTTGACCTTCTTCGCTTTCCTCCCCCCTCCCCTCCCTCTCATCACCTCCCGTAAATCTCATAATTGCGTTGGCAAACCTTGGAGGGATTGAGCCATTTCAACCTTGTAATGTCACCGTGCGTTATATATCAGTGGACATCTGTCACGCGCGGGTAAGAGGACGTTACACCGTCACGGTCACCAAGCAAATAACCCTTGGTGTTGAATAATGCTTATTTGAAGCTGACCCCTGGGGCTGGTGAGCTCATTAAATTCGCGTCAATGTAACTGACATTTCTTGCGGAGGCGTTTTTTTTTTTTTTTTTTTTTTTTTTTTTTTTTTTTTTTTTTTTTTTTTTTTTTTTTTCCCGAGTGTGGAATGGTTGATGTGCCTTGTGTCTGATAATTTATTTGTAATTAATCCAGACAACTGCTAACATGTTTTAGTTTCCTTCCCTTTATCGTATTCTTTTAGTATTATTGGTTTGTCTTTCAAGTATATGTTTTTCAGATTATTGTTCAACTTATTCATATTAGGTTCTGAGATTGTTTGGGGGTACTTTACGATTTCATCTCGAAAGACCATTGTAATTGCTTTTAAAGAAATCGGGAGAACCTAAAGATTTCCTAATTCTATGCTAGAATAAGATTACAAATATAAGTTTAGATTTTAGCATTATTAGCTTACTGATCTTTCTTTTATAAGGTCAAAATTTAGTGGGAAATACGAACCATGTTAAGTTCATAAGTTCGTATTTTTAGGGCCAAATCGCTCTAAGAATAAAAGTCATTTCTGTTCTGTAGTCTGAAATTAGAAATTTAAACTATTCTCACTGTGGTTCGATTAATGCATTTATGATTTCTTATGGTACTGAACTTACTTAATAATATATTTTTGTATATATATTTTATGTACAATCTGATGGGCGGAAAAAGTTATAAAAAGAAACAAGAAGTCTTTATTAAAGGGTATTGTCCTTTTATTTCTATACTTTTAAGATAAAGGCGGATTAGGCTTGGGCCTATTCCAATGAAGGCTTCACCCATCTGAATTCGACAGAAACTTTTCCCACTGCCTTTACATTTGTTCGGTTCCCAACTGATGAATGTTTGATAGGAAAGTACAATAGACCTAATCAGTTTTTCTATTATTTTGTCATTGTAGGCCGTTGAACACATACACACACTCTCTCTCTCTCTCTCTCTCTCTCTCTCTCTCTCTCTCTCTCTCTCTCTCTCTCTCTCTCTCTCTCTCTCTCTCTCTCAATTATTTGTTTATAACTCTTATTAGTTATCATTTAATCTGGTTTATTTAGTTTTACGCATTTTGTTTTCGTGCCAGGTGCGTCAATCTAATTCTGCACCTGTTTTATAAGAACAAATATGGAATAGATATTAACGTCAGTGTTTTAGGTTTCAAGTTTATTTGTAAATTGTTTTAGTTCATAAGAGTTCAATTTGATATGCATCGCTAGATATTTTCTTTATAAGATAATTTTCTCTTTACTCGAGTTTAAGAATGCAATATTGTAATGTCTATTGCAATGATAATTAACTCGAGTTTTCTAACGCTTTTTACATTAATGATTGAATGGTTAATTGATTGTGGGGATTTTTTGTCATTTAATTTCCCTTTTGTAAAAAGAAGCTAAGGACCCTTGTATCATAGTAAAACCTCAATGGACGCTGAACTTCACTTCAATTTCAAATTTTATTTTGGGAGCTGTATAATTGCTCCCTATTTTTGGATAAAACTTTTCTTGTAAGTCATGTACCAACCGTGTGGCACACAATTGTACATAATTATTTTTTATATATTATGCTTGTATCTGCGCTCTTCCCTCGCACTAAAAAGAACCTGAATGATCATGTCTCCGTTTTGCTCTGTAACATTGTCTGTCTCTCGAACAGGTCATGTCCTGTTGCCTTGAGGTTTTGTATACAAAGAAGAGTGTTCCTTAATAAAACTCAGTTGATCCCACTGCCTTACACCCCCACCTCCCTCGCCCCTCCATCGTTGGTACTATGACGGAGACAGACTCTACTACAGCAGTTGGCGCCGCCCCATTGAAACTTTCACCGTTCGCCACCGGAGAAGCGTTTGCTTGGTTTCAGCGCTCAGAAGTCCAGATTCGTATCAGGGGCGTGACTCGCTCAACCACCAAAGCGGATTATGTTCTCGCGGCGATAACCGAGGACACCTTCCCAGAAATATCCGACTGGCTTTGTGAACAAGGAGACACCCCAATAGCGTATGAAGCCCTCAAAACATACCTTCTGCAGCAGTACTCGCCGTCACCAGCCGCCCGTATAGCAAAGCTTTTTCAGCTCTCTCAACAACCGTTGGGGGACCAAAGGGCTTCGCTTGCCCTCAGGGAAATGACCAGTATCGCTCGCCTTCAACCAGCCGCAGACGGCTCTCCTTGTGAAGTGAACCTACTTCGTGCCCTTTGGATACGCCGTTTACCCGAACCTGTACGCGCTGCCATACCCGATGTCGATAGTTTACCCATAAAGGACTTGATGACCAAAGCCGACGCCCTTATGGACAGCCACTTCAAGACCTCCATCAACGCCTCCACCCCTGACGACGAGGATGCCTATTCAACGTCAACCGAAGCTGACATGAATGCCGTAGGACATACACGCCTACCCCGTGACGTGCCGAAGCGGCGACAAAGCCGCCCACCACCCACCAATCGCTCGCGCCCCAACGAACGACTTCTACAGCCACTTACTACCTCCCATCCGCCGCAGTTTTGCTACTACCACTTCAGATTCGGGGCAACCGCGAAGAAATGTGCTAAGGATTGTCAGTGGCCAAAAAACGTGTAAGAAGGCCATCGCTTGTGGCGGTGGCCTCCCATGTTTCTAATCTTTTCTTTTTACAGGATGCAGGAACGGGCGTGCGATTTTTGGTAGACACGGGTGCTTGTCGTTCTCTTTTGCCAAGGAAACTCTTCAAGGCACGACGTAGTCTGTCTACATCTGCCGACGTCCGCTTGATAGCTGCCAACGGATCTGCGATACCCACCTACGGTTACGAGAACCTCACATTATCGTTCGGAAACGGTAAATTCAATTGGAAGTTTCTCGTTGCTGACGTCACAATGCCAATCCTCGGTGCGGATTTCCTCTCTCATTTCCACCTTCTGGTCGATGTCGCCCACCGACGATTGGTCAACGCAGACTCGTACTTGTCGACACCTCTTCAACCCGCCCCCTCTAACCTCGCTCTCCACATCAGCGCACCCACGGATGCCTACGCCCACCTCCTCACGTCGTACCCGGAAGTTTTCCGTCCAGAACTTCGCCAAACGCCCACGGTTCCTGCCAAGCACGGTATTTATCACCATATCAAGACGACGGGACCCCCAGTCTTCGCAAAATTCAGACGTCTGGCACCGGAACGATTGGCAGCCGCCAAACAGACGTTCGCCGAAATGGAGAAAATGGGCCTTTGCCAAAAGGCCTCCAGCCCATGGTCGTCACCCTTACACATCGTTCTGAAGAAAGACGGCTCCCTCCATCCGTTCGGGGATTACAGGCGCCTGAACATGCAAACAGAACCGGATCACTACCCTCTCCCAAACATTGCCGATGTGACCTCCTACCTGCACAAAGCGAAGGTTTTCTCTACGCTCGACCTCCTGAAGGGGTATTATCAGGTGCCTATGAACCCAGAAGACATTCCCAAGACCGCCATCACCACTCCGTTTGGTA
Source organism: Palaemon carinicauda (assembly GCF_036898095.1). Lineage (NCBI taxonomy): Eukaryota > Metazoa > Arthropoda > Malacostraca > Decapoda > Palaemonidae > Palaemon > Palaemon carinicauda. The sequence goes on along the minus strand of NC_090726.1, from coordinate 153,237,109 downwards.
CATACACCTTCAATTACTCCTGTTTTGGCCTTCGTAATGCTGGGGCAACGTTTCAACGTCTCATGGATGGCATCTTAGGGGACCTCCCTTTCTGTGTATGTTATGTGGACGACATACTTGTGTTCTACTCCTCAAAAGAGGAACACCTCCGTCACCTACGCATCGTGCTCGACCGCCTGCAACAAAACGGCCTTGTAGTCCTGTACGACAAGTGTACCTTTGGCGCCAACGAAGTGTCGTTCTTAGGGCACCGTATCACTCCTGAAGGAGTCCATCCCCTCCCTGAGAAGGTAGCAGCCGTTCAGAACTTCCCCGCGCCCTCGACCGTCAAAGCTCTGCAGGAATTCTTGGGCATGATCAACTATTATCACCGTTTTCTGCCAGCCATTGCCGCCACTCTTGCTCCCCTCTACGCCTCCCTCAAGGGCAAGCCAAAGGACCTGAAGTGGGGTCCCCTTCAAGAAGCAGCCTTCTGCAATGCAAAGAAGGCCCTATCAACTGCTGCGGCTCTCACTTTTCCTATCCCACACGCCCCTCTCCTTCTCTCCACCGATGCCAGCGACGTCGCTATTGGTGCAGTACTCGAGCAGGTGGTCAAAGGCTCGCCCCGCCCATTGGCCTTCTTCAGCAGAAAACTGTCCAAGGCAGAATCGGGTTATTCTACCTTCGATCGAGAATTGCTGTCGGTGCACTTGGCTGTCGTCACTTTCGCCATTTCTTAGAAGGTACGCCCTTCGTCATTCGCACAGACCACATGCCTCTGGTGCACGCCTTCACTCGACAGTCTGACGCCTGGTCCGCCCGTCAACGCCGACATCTCTCCGCCATGGCTGAATACAATTGCACCCTCCAATACGTCCCTGGGAAAATGAATCCCGTTGCCGATGCCCTGTCAAGAAACACGTTGGCTGCCGTTCAACTGGGATTGGATTACAACGCCCTGGCTAAAGCCCAACAACAGGATCCAGAGTATCAAGCTTGTAGGACATCCTGCACGTCCCTCCGTTGGGAAGATTTTCCCCTCGAAGACTCCAACACCACCCTCCTCTGTGACGTCAGTACTGGTAGACCGCGACCTTGGATTCCTGCTCCCATGCGCTGTCAGGTGTTTGATTTCATTCACGGCCTTTCACATCCCTCGTGCCGTTCTACTGCACAGCTGCTGAAGGCAAAGTTCATTTGGCACGGCATTTCTAAGGATGCTAAGGATTGGGTCCGCGCCTGTACTTCTTGCCAAACTTTCAAAGTACATCGACACACGGATTCAGGAGTGGGCACCTTTCCTCAACCTCAGCGTCGTTTTGCACACATTCACGTCGACGTTGTAGGCCCCCTACCCACATCACAAGGACATCGTTACCTGTTTACCGTCATCGACCGCTCCACTCGTTGGCCTGAAGCCATTCCCATGGAAACTGCAACGTCCGTCTCATGTACATCTGCCTTACTCTCTGGATGGATTTCAAGATTCGGTATCCCTGAGCATATTACTTCTGACAGGGGAACCACTTTCACCTCTCAATTGTGGACGTCATTAGCGAATCTCCTGGGCATCACCCTACGTCAGACAACGGCCTACAACCCTGCTGCCAATGGAATGGTTGAACGTTTTCATCGCACCCTCAAAGCAGCTTTGATGTCCCGCTGCAAGGATTGCAACTGGTTTACTCAACTTCCCTGGGTCCTCCTGGGACTAAGGACCACTCCTAAGGACGCCCTCGACATCTCGGCAGCTGAAATGGTGTATGGCGACCCGTTGGTCGTCCCTGCCGAATTTTTTCCTTCTACAACCTCCTCCGACGATCTCCAGCGCATACGTCACGTCGTGGGACAATTTACTCCGTGCCGCCAGACTTACAAGCCCCCAGCGAAGCATCACATACCAACGGACTTGCACTCTGCAACGCACGTCTTCCTGCGCAACGACACTAGCAAGCCACCACTAACGCCCCCTTACACGGGCCCTTTCCTTGTGATCCGACGCAGTCCGAAAGCATTCCTACTAAACATTCGGGGCAAAGAAGACTGGGTCTCCATTGATCGTCTAAAACCTGCTTATCTTCTGCCAGATGACCCACCTACAGTTCGCCTCTCTAGATCAGGGCGCCCTATTTAACATGTACAGTATGTCATTTTTAGGGGGGGGAGCCATGTACCAACCGTGTGGCACACAATTGTACATAATTATTTTTTATATATTATGCTTGTATCTGCGCTCTTCCCTCGCACTAAAAAGAACCTGAATGATCATGTCTCCGTTTTGCTCTGTAACATTGTCTGTCTCTCGAACAGGTCATGTCCTGTTGCCTTGAGGTTTTGTATATAAAGAAGAGTGTTCCTTAATAAAACTCAGTTGATTGCATCTTGCCTTTGAGTTCACAACTCCTCTCTCGGCCCTTCACAGTCATAACCGTCAGATTAATCGCAATGTTCAAATATCCATATGCACAACCATTTTATTTTTAATATTCTAGTTTTCTAAAAGAATAATATTTTTCTTCATATTCTAATAATTTGTTTTTTCTTAGTGAAAGAAAATTTAAAAGACCACTCTTTTATAAATTATTATGTTTAATGTCAGTTATATTTATTATTACCTTTGCCAGAAGGTCATATTTTGGTAGGCATGTATTTATTACCTTTGTCAACTTCGTTGGGAAGGTTACGTTTTGAAAGGCGTGCGTGTATTTATTTATTTTTATGTCTGTCTGTTTGTA
>NC_090726.1:153224392-153229392 GCF_036898095.1 Palaemon carinicauda | reverse complement strand
AGCTAAGCGAGAATGAAACCACACAAAAAAGTGCATTCAAACTTAGAATTAGAGGTGTTTCATATAAAGGCCACGGAAAAAACAAGGCAAGTCAATCTAATTACTATATCTCTACTCATACACAGTGCTCCTCGTCTTTTTGGAAAGTATTTTTTACATATTCGAATAATAATGTATTCTGGTAGAAGTGTACTGATTTACCATGTTTTCTCTTTCTTTAATGAGCCGTTTTAAGTAGTGTATCATACTATCTGATTGCAGTAGAAAGACATACGAAAGTAGATGTGTTTAGACGATGAATATGTACTTCGTGAGGTGCAACAATTCTAAAAGGAAAAGCACCCACGGTACGTTGTTTACTTTCACGTACTTATAAGATTAGTTGTACCAGATTGTATTATTCCTACATTCGAGTCGAACCGGGTTGCCATATAATTGCTTTTTCAAACAAGAAAAAAAAAATATGGAAGCACTATAGCCTTTATCCATAATTATCCCTTAGGGCCTAGGTGCTTATAAGGTTGGGATTGATTCTTTCAGTAAATGGAGGCTCTGATTTTTTTCCTGGGAATATGCCAAGAGCAACTCATTCGGGATGTGTCCTGATATACTCTTTGTTCCAGTGCTATACCTTTCTATGGTCTACCGAATGTGACATTACTCCGCCGGAAAGAACTACTTTGCATTATACCGCTTAAGCTTAATTATACTTCTAGATCAAGTCACAATTATCTCCCTTTCTCTCGTAAAGTCTGTGAATCTCTGTTCCATATGTCAATGGTCTTTTTTCTTTTCTTTTTTTTTCTTTTTTTTCCTAAGAATGGGTAGAGGCGAGGCTAGTTGATGAAAAGGTTGAGGGTGGAGGGAAGGGGGGTGATGTCGGTCAGTATAGGGGTTAGTTTTCTTTGAACAGAACTCAGGGAAGCGTGGAAGCAGATGGCTACGTTTGGTGCCGCAAGAGTTGTTGGTGTGGAACATGGATGACCACTAACTCCATGTGTGTGCGTGTGTTATTCATTGTGGGATGCGGCGCTGGACACCTGCTTTTTGGTCGGACTTGGATCCAGTGATTCCACCCTCAGGTGATTCAGAGGAGATTCCTCTTTGTTCCTTATATATCCTTCCCTGGCGACCATTCCCCCTCTATCCACTACGCTGCTCTCTTCCTTAATTACACCCCCTCCCTTCTGGCCCCTTATCAACCATAGGCCTCGCATTTATCATGTTCGGCGTTTATCTGCTTTGTATTTTTATACTGTCTCTAATGGATTGCTATAATTCGTATTATTTATTATTCCAAAACTTGTGGATAGATACATTTTTATAAAAATAGAGAAATAGGAAAAGGAAAATAGCAGGGATAGGAGAAATCATTCTTGCCAGGGGTCCTTCCTTCGACCAGCCAATGATTACACTGAAAGATAAAATCGCTTTGTGGTCATGAGGCACAGCAGACCATTCTGTCATATTTCAGTATTACTGATGTTCTGATTTGATTTGTTACGAAGGAACTTTGGATACGGACGTCCATTAAGGAAATTCCTAATGGATGCTGCTCGCTGAGTCGTTTTATTTCTCGATTGGAATCCGAGGCAGTTGGTTATGAATTAGCAACGAACAATGCCACAGTATTGCCGATAAGGGCGAAGGGTGTCATTATCCATTTCTTGATTCCACATCAGTTTTCTGGAATTTTAAAATCGCCGTTTATGGCCAAACCAGAGAGAATTGAGAAGATGGGAAAGGTTAACAAACTGGGAGAAACAGCTGCGACACCTTTAGTAAATATTTAAACTTTACTATTATCGTTATTATCATCAGATTAGTGTTTATTTTCTCCTAAATTACATTAAGGTTATTAAAGCATACATAGTAAACAATTTTTTACTTATATTTAAGTCTCTCTCTCTCTCTCTCTCTCTCTCTCTCTCTCTCTCTCTCTCTCTCTCTCTCTCTCTCTCTCTCTCTTCCTTAATCACCTGATGCTACTTTGTATTTGTTCTTGGCAGTTTCCTGGTTTATAGATATTTCGTAATTATAGGATAAAATATGTCCAGATTTCCTGTATTAATTAGGCTAATTGAGCCAAATACTAGGTTATTAGGCACAGTGTAAAATCCGGACGTCGGATGCCGTCCGGGAGAATAGAAAAACGCTTGTATCACCGGGAAAGACGTGAAAATACACCTCTTTTTAGTGACTGGTAATGTTCACTGATACTTTCTGTTATTTTCTGAATAAATGTTCGAAAAAATATTGGTTTATTTTCATGTTATTGAGAATATCACCTAGTACATAGTGTAATGTTGACGTCCGATTGAGATTATTCTCAATAAAATGAAAATAAATCAATATTTTTCGAACATTTATTCAGGAAATAACAGAAAGTATCAGTGAAAATTACCAGTGTCAAAAAAGTGGTGTATTATGGCGCATTTACCGGTGATACAAGGGGTTTTCTATTCTCCCGGACGGCATCCGACGTCCGGATTTTACACTGTGCCAGGTTATTATTGTTAATCTGAATATTATTATTTCAACAATGTTTGCTGTGATCTTGGAAGGTCTTGCACGTGATTAGCAATATACAGTAAGCGAGTATTTTGAACATTATATTAATTCCTGGCACGTGATATACGTAAGTGTTTTAACTATATAAATATAAGGATAATTTCATTGCATCAGCGGTAGTAGTAATGAGCTGCGAAAGTCATGACATATGATTAGAGCCTCTCATTTGATTGAACACCAATTATCCAGTTACTCCCTCACTCACCTGGTGCATGTTTGGCAAGGGAATCCATCACAGAGCCATGTATCAAACAAAGCAGGACGGTGATACCGGAGATCGGAGGAGCGGTGGAATCCTTATTGGTAGGTGACAGCTGATTATGATGCTGATGACGGCATCGGAGATGACAGGTGTTGGTGGATATGATGGAGATGTGTGTTGTGTTTGATGTTGGGGAAGGAAGATGGGAGATGGGTGGTGATGGTCGAGACCCGGGTGAACGCGTGATGATGAATGGGAGGCATACCTCACCTGCCTCAGGTGTGTTATTTCCAATCGACTGGAAAATGAAGGTCCAGGTGTTAATTGGTGGTGTATTCGATTGATGGCTTTAAGATTACTCGGGGAGAATAAAGTAGTGGTTCTCATATTTCTTTTACTGTTGAAAGTAATGGTGTGTTGAAGCCTCAGCCTCTTCTGCTTATCACCTCATGACTTAATATGAGATGGGTCTTCATGAATCACTCATTTATGTAAATGAATACTGTGAAATGCAGTGTTGTCAGTTATGTGATTAGGCAAACATTTATTGAAATCCTATTGTGCAATAGAAAGCAGAGGCATTTACAAACTATAATTGATTTTGTAAATAATAACTAAGCTCATTATATTTTACTTTGCTATTATTATTAACATTATCATTGTTATTGATATTGTTTTTTCTCTTGCCTGCTTTATGCTCTCTCGCCTTTTAATTATAAGATAAATATTATATTTACCTGTTGTATAAATCATTGTTATATAATGTATTTGCCTTAACAGTGAAATTCAGTTCTGAGTTTGTCAGTTGTACTAAAGTATTTGGAACTGAATGGTTATTTGATTTGACATTTTTTTCATGTATAAGTAAGCCTCGTGGATATTTCAATATTGTTTTATTACATTATTCAATCTTGCTTAGAGTAAGACCAGGTAAAAGTATTGCAATTTTTTTCAGATCGAATGATATCTGAAGTGATCTCTATAAAACTTTCCGTTAATTTAAATACATATATGCATACATACATACACACACTTATATATATATACATATATACATATACATACATATATATATATATATATATATATATATATATATATATATACATACATACATACACATACATACATACATACATACATACATACACACACGTTTTCTTATGTGTAACACATATACATCATAGCTGCTGATGATTTTATACATTGAAATCTTATAACTCCTGTAAGGGAGCGTTCGACGATTGGCTACTTGTGATTTCTATTAAACCTGACATATTGTTAGCCTTATGCTTTGTTGTAGTGACAATTTTTCATATGTTTGTGCTATTAGTTTTATTGTAGCTTCGAACACTATCGCAGGGGCTGATCAACTCTCAAAATTATTACATGATTGATTACAAATTTTTTTTTTTAGCCTGATTCAAAAATTAGTTCTCACTTTATTTACGAAGACTCCTTTCGGTTCAGCCACCCCTCCCCCCCCCCCCGAACTTGTAATCAGTTACAAAATCTAGTTTGATCATAAATCTCACGAAAACTGATGAACTGAACTAAAATTTCGTAATAATATCAGAAATAATTTCGATTTACTCTTTTATCCTATCATCCTCTCCACGTGGGAAATGTCTGCGCCGTCTTTTGTCTTTGACCTATAAAAATCATCATTCATTCCTTATTATAAATGTCATTATTGGTTTTCGAAGGGGATTCCGGAAACCGCCCACCCTGAACGTTGGTAGGTTTGCCGTGGGCTAGAACGCATGGGATGCGGCTGACCATATGGGTGTAGCCGATTTGGGTTTTGTGAGCAGGCTCTGTATGAATTATATTCATGCTATGATTGTGGGTTAATCAAAGATGGCTTCCGATAAGGTTATATGGTTGGTAGTTTGCCATTGTAGATGGATCCAACATCGAATAATAGACGGAAAAATATCGGATGAACCAAAAACTGTGAATTAACGACAAAATGACGCAGGCATCGATGTGACTTAGAGGTATAGATACCAACCAGGTTTGCCTTTCCAAAATAAGACCTACATTTTATACATTAACTGTATTATGAATTTATATCCTGTGTGAATAACGAATGAAGAAGAGTTGAAAAGCAAGAAAGGTCTGTTGGGTCTGTGAAAGTTAATTTGGTGGTAATTAGTAATTTCCAGTTTTCTCAGACCTGCGACTGACCCTATTATCAGGCCGGATCAATAATGGATAGGTCTCT
>NC_090726.1:153204392-153216892 GCF_036898095.1 Palaemon carinicauda | reverse complement strand
TTCTCCTCCTCAAAAGAGGAACACTTCAGTCACCTGCGCATCATGCTCGCCTGCTTGCAACAAAATGGCCTTGTAGTCCGGTACGACAATGGTACGTTTGGCGCCAACGAAGTGTCGTTCTTAGGGCACCACATCACTCCTGAAGGAGTCCATCCCCTCTCTGAGAAGGTAGCAGCCGTTCAGGACTTCCCCGCGCCCTCGACCGTCAAAGCTCTGCAGGAATTCTTGGGCATGATCAACTATTATCACCATTTTCTGTCAGCCATTGCCACCACTCTTGCCCCCCCTCTATGCCTCCCTCAAGGGCAAGCCAAAGGACCTGAAGTGGGGTCCCCTTCAAGAAGCGGCCTTCTGCAATGCAAAGAAGGCCCTATCAACCTCTGCGGCTCTCACTTTTCCTATCCCACATGCCCCTCTCCTTCTCTCTACCGATGCCAGTGACGTCGCTATTGGTGCAGTACTCGAGCGGGTGGTCAACGGCTCGCCCCGCCCTTTGGTCTTCTTCAGCAGAAAACTGTCCAAGGCAGAATCGGGTTATTCTACCTTCGATCGCGAATTGCTGGCAGTGCACTTGGCTGTCCGTCACTTTCGCCATTTTTTAAAAGGTACGCCTTCGTCCTTCGCACAGACCACATGCCTCTGGTGCACACCTTCACTAGATAGTCTGACGCCTGGTCCACCCGTCAACGCCGACATCTCTCCGCCGTAGCTGAATACAATTGCACCCTTCAATACGTCCCTTGGAAAATGAATCACGTAGCCGATGCTCTGTCAAGAAACACGTTGGCTGCCGTTCAACTGTGATTGGATTACAACACCTTGGCTGTAGCCCAGCGACAGGATCCAGAGTATCAAGCATGTAGAACATCCTGCACGTCCCTCCGTTGGGAAGACTTCCCCCTAGAAGACTCCTACACCACCCTCCTTTGTGACGTCAGTACTGGTAGAGCGTGACCTTGGATTCCTGCTCCCATGCGCCGGCAGGTGTTTGATTTCATTCACGGCCTTTCACATCCCTCGTGCTGTTCTACTGCACAGCTGTTGAAGACGAAGTTCATTTGGCACGGCATTTCTAAGGATGCTAAGGATTGGGTCTGCGCCTGTACTCCTTGCCAAACTTCCAAAGTACATCGACACACGGATTCAGGAGTAGGCACCTTTCCTCAACCTCAGCGTCATTTCGCACACATTCACGTTGACGTTGTAGGCCCCCTACCCACATCACAGGATATCCTTACCTGTTTACCGTCATCGACAGCTCCACTCGTTGGCCTGAAGCCATTCCCATGGAAACTGCAACGTCCGCCTCATGTACATCTGCCTTACTCTCACGATTGATTGCAAGATTTGGTATCCCTGAGCATATTACTTCTGACAGGGGTACCACTTTCACCTCTCAATTGTGGACATCATTAGCGAATCTCTTGGGCATCAACCTACATCAGACAACTGCCTACAACCTCGCTGCCAATGGAATGGTTGAACGTTTTCATCACACCCTCAAAGCAGCTTTGAGGTCCCGCTGCAAGGATTCCAACTGGTTTACTCAGCTTCCCTGGATCCTCCTGGGACTAAGGATCACTCCTAAAGACGCCCTCGATGTCTCGGCAGCTGAAATGGGGTATGGTGACACGTTGGTTGTCCCTGCCGAATTTTTTCCTTCTACAACCTCCTCCGACGATCTCTAGCGCATATGTCATGTCGTGGAAAAATTTACTCCATGCTGCCAGACTTACAAGCCCCCAGCGAAGCATCACATACCAACAGACTTCCACTCTGCAACGCATGTCTTCCTGCGCAATGACACTAGCAAGCCACCGCTAGCGCCCCCTTACACGGGCCCTTTCCTTGTGATCTGACGCAGTCTGAAAGCATTCCTACTAAACATTTGTGGCAAAGAAGACTGATCGTCTAAAACCTGCTTACCTCCTGCCAGATGACCCACCTACAGTTCACCTCTCTAGATCAGGGCGCCCTATTTAACATGTACAGTATGTCATTTTTAGGGGGGAGCCATGTACCAACCGTGTGTCACAGGATCGTACATAGTAACGACATTTCATTTTGTGTATATATTATGCTTGTATCTTCGCTCTCCCCTCGCACTAAAAAGAACCTGAAATAACATGTATGTTTTTCTCACCGTTAACTGTTAACCGATGCAGTGTCGGTTTTGAACAGGAAATTTCTTGTTGCATTGAGTTTTTGTATATAAAGGAGAGTGTTCTGTAATAAAGTTACTCAGTTGCTTTCATCCTGTCTTTGAGTCACAACCTTCTCTCAGCTCGTCACAATAATGGCTCGCTTCAACGATAAGTAAATAACTCTAGAAGCGACTTTCATTCCTCAATATCTAAAATCAGGAAAATTACCAGCATTATACAATGCCTCTGCCATTCTTGTGTATCTTGTAATCACTCGAACACTTTCTGTACTTTATACACTTTTGAATTACCACCACTATCTTGAAATTTTCTCTGACTCTTTTGCGTCTTCAATCACAAAACCTATATATTATTAAACACTTCTCTGACGCTACGATGTTCTTTCATCCAAGTGACCTAACCTCTGATCCATTTTTTTATCAATGCTTAATTTTATTTCTTTATATTTAATCATTCTTACTCCTTATATACTAGCAAAAAAATCCTAATCAACATCTGGTAGTTTAATCTTTCGTATCACTTATCCACCCTTACTTCCGTAAAGTTATTTATTTATTTATTTATTTATTTTTTTTTTTTTTTTTTTTTTTTTTTTTTTTTTTACACGAGTAAATCTATTGAATGTCGGAGTTTTCTGCCATAGACACTTCACATTTGATTATTTGAAGAGAACCTCGTGCAATGCATGCATAACAGTATCCATGAGGCCTTTGGATTAGGATTTACAGGCTATTACCCTATGCTCATATTTTTGGAAGTCAAAAGTATGTGTGTATATATATATATATATATATATATGTGTGTGTGTGTGTGTGTGTGTGTGTATATATATAAATATATATATATATATATACGTATATATATATATATATATATATATATATATATATATATATATGTGTGTGTGTGTGTATAATATATATATATATATATATATATATATATATATATGTATGTGTGTGTATATATATATATATATATATATATATATATATATATATATATATATATATATATATATATATATATAGTGTGTGTGTGTGCACTCGCGCGCGCTTGTGCCCGGTCGTAAGTGTTTTAACATTTTTACAATTTAGCATATTTTTGTAAGAAAAGCCTCAAATCCTTTACAATGTTTCAGGTGGTAAAATATGACATTTTAAGTTCGTAGTCGAATGTTTTGTCCCCATAGTTGACCTTTTCTTTGATAAATATAAAATGAAAACGAAAAAAATAGACAATAAATGCGTTTCAAAAGGGACCGTTGTTAGCACTTGAGGGAAACAAAAATTAACGATGTATACCCGATGAGAACTGACCTTTCAAGAGCCATTTAATTGAACTTTTAACTCTGGTCACTACATTTATAACTCACGTCCTCCAGGTGGGGTGCTTGAACGACAAGGCGGCTGGACAAATGGGCCCCAACACAGGTGCTTATTAGAGCCCAAGAAGGTTATCTCTCTCTCTCTCTCTCTCTCTCTCTCTCTCTCTCTCTCTCTCTCTCTCTCTCTCTCTCTCTCTCTCTCTCTCTCTCTTCATAGCCAGGGGTAAAAACAAAGATATTGAGGGGAGTGCTTTATGGCTTATATTTTTCCAAGGGTTCCAACACAGAAAATAGCCTAGCAAGAGGACTCGAACCACATACAGTGGAAGATCATGGTACAGGGGCAATGGCAATACCCAAGACTAGAGAGCATTAGTTTTATTTTGGAGTGTCTTTCTCCAAGAGGACCTGCTTACTATAGATTTGACCCCTTGAGTTAAGAAGAATTTTCTATTTATCTTATATTTGTGTTGTCAGGTGTATGAAGAAAGCGAAGAATATTTAAAGAATTGCCCAGAACATTCGTTAAAATGAGTAGTAACTAGAGAGAGATACAGTGCAGTATTATCTGACCAGTCAAAGGAGCCAATAACTCTCTAACGGAAGTATCTAAATGGGTGGCTGGTGCCTTGGTCAACCTTACTACCTACTATCCTAATATATCACAATGATACTAATATTCTAAACGATACTCCTGCCTTTATCCTGTGATTATTGTGGATACTAGTTTTCTTTGCCTCGATTCCAGCATGTTAAACCTTTTGATTGCTGTTAATTACAGTTGTTTGTTTTATAGTTTTAGCATCATACGTGACATTTATTTATAACTTCTATGAATGTTGTTATTTCTTTTAAATTGTTTTTAAATTTTTCGGTATTGAAGTATAAGATTAACATCTGTGTATTTTTTTCATTTTGTATATTCTAGTTTCTTACTTTTGTATTTATCCTTTATGCGCATTACGAAATATTAAAATCTCTCTCTCTCTCTCTCTCTCTCTCTCTCTCTCTCTCTCTCTCTCTCTCTCTCATTTGGTAAGAATTACAGCCTTTTTTGGTTAGGCAATGACAGGTCAAGTCTCCTTTTACACGAAAAAAAAAAAAAATACCACCGGTTGGATGAAAAATGTTTAGATACGCGAAGAAGGCTGTTCTGGTTTTTTTCTCTTAGAATTTCTTATTTTTTTCTATCATAAAGCTGTAACTAATTAAAAAAAAAAAAGAAGATCGTAAGTCAAACGGGAACATTCCAATGTTTTTTGTTTCATAAGAAAAACTACCACCTTTACGATCATGTGGGAACCTTATTGAAAAATATCCTATAGGTTGCATTATACCTACGTATGTCTAAAAAGCAAGGATTATTTTCACCAGACAAATGCATCCTATTTGCCAGTTGACACAAATACGGTTTCATAAGCACTTTAAACGAAATAACTACATTCACAGAAGTTATAAACAAATGTCACTAATAGCGCTAAACCTAAAAAACGTTTTAGAAATTATAATGGGAATTTATTTACCGTTGTATTGATAGGTATTTTATTTTTTTTTTAATATATTAATGATCAACACGTTCCACGGGTAGCTGAACCAGCAAGGAACCAAATGGCAAGTTTGAAACACGTGGCTATTTATACCCTTGCCAAACGGCTATCGTGATTGAGATGGGCTGATTTTGATTCTAAGTACATACCTGTTTTTCGACTGAAATATTTATAGAAAAGTGAAAATTATTTTCTCTCATAGTCTAAGTCAGCTTTCTGCTGTATTTTAAATGTGAGGTACACGTTATGATCCCTGCCAGGGAAAAGTATATACATATAGAAAGAATTACCTCATGGGTGTGTGATCTCAAGGCAGAGTAAATTCAATATTGAAAGTTATTTGTGGCCTGATAGTTGACTGCATGAGAGTCAAGAGTGTTAGTAACAAAACTTCACAAACAGCCTCGTGTTTCTAACCCACCAATCGATTATCATGACTGAGATGGGTTGATTTCGATTCTAAGTAAAAACCAGATTATCTACAGTCGAGTCAAAATACACTCTTGTCTTTCTTGATACCGGAGTGGTCTAAGTCAACTGTCAGATTTATTTCGACTGTGATGCCTAGGTTCGAATCCAGGCCCGGGCAGAGGTACATATGATAAAAGAATTCCCCCTGGTAGTTATGATTCCAAGGCAGAATGAATTCGATATTAAAAGCTATTTGTGGCTGTAGATATGAGAAAATATGGATATACTGTATGTATGTGTATATATGTACATTCACATTTGTCATCAAGTGACTGATTTTATACATCTCTTCCTTTATCGGTATTGAGCTTTTTTTAGTGTTTTTTTTTTTTTTTTTTTTTACTTTTTTTATCTGGATCATGCTTTTTTTTTTAGTTTACTTTAATGTATACACTTTTTGCTCATAATTTTAGTATCAAAGTTTTTCCTTTTTATGTTTGATTTTATACATATCTTCCTTTATCATATTGAGCTTTTTCACTTTTTTATTTGGATCATGCTTTTTTAGTTTACTTTACTGAATACTCTTTTTCTCATCAATTTGATTATTGGAGTTTTTCTTATGTACTCATGGGTAGTACTTAAATCTTAATTAAAGAATATTTAGGATAGTGTTATTCAGTATGTTTTAGTCAGAATTTAATGTTTATTTTTTATTTAGCTGTGACATGACTGATAGGTATGAATTTATGAAATTACAGGCTTGTGTTTTACTGGTCCACATCCCATTTTATTCCGTTTTCTTCTCTACCTCGTCTTTGTATTTTTTTTTTTTTTTTTTTTTTTTTTTTTTTTGCCTCCCATCGTGATAATATCATGGGTGGACTCGCATGCTCCCATTCCAGGTAACCTCGCGCCCTCTGAAGTATAACCCAAGGCAGTTGGGCCTTTATCGTACCTTTTCGATTCCATCTTTGATGACTTTTCTTTCCCGACCGAGTGCCCCCTGGGTTATCGGATAACGGCCTGATACGATCGGGGTACCTTAGCATGGCCTCAGGGACCACCTCATGTAATAATGACTGTCAGCTGGTCAGTACCGTCAAATATTGCAGATCCTCCAACATTGTCGTCGTATATCCTTTGGTCTCTCTCTCTCTCTCTCTCTCTCTCTCTCTCTCTCTCTCTCTCTCTCTCTCTCTCTCTCAAAAAAAAAAAAAAAAAAGGAATTTAGCCTTTGGCAGGCAAAAGAAATTTTTCTTGGAAAAGAAAAACTACTTGATGTCATCCGTTGTTGTAATCCTTTCGTGATCCAAGGTAAAGCAACATTATTATTATTATTATTATTATTATTATTATTATTATTATTATTATTATTATTAGCCAAGCTACAACCGTAGTTGGAAAAGCAAGATGCTATAAGCTCAAGGGCTCCAATAGAGAAAAATAGCCTAGTGAGGAAAGAAAATAAGGAAATAAATGATGAAAACAAATTAACAATAAATCATTCTAAAAACTGTAACAACGTCAAAATAGATATGTCATATATGAACTATTAACGTCAAAAACAGATATGTCATATATAAACTATAAAAAAACTCATGTCACCCTGGTCAACATAAAAAGATTTGCTCCAACCTTGAACTTTTGAAGTTCTACTGATTCAACTACCCGATTAGGAAGATCATTCCACAACTTGGTGTTAGCTGGAATAAAACTTCTAGAATACTGTGTAGTATTGAGCCTCATGATGGAGAAGGCCTGGCTATTAAAATTAACTGCCTGCCTAGTATTACGAACAGGATAGAATTGTCCAGGGAGATCTGAATGTAAAGGATGGTGAGAGT
Organism: Palaemon carinicauda; assembly: GCF_036898095.1. Lineage (NCBI taxonomy): Eukaryota > Metazoa > Arthropoda > Malacostraca > Decapoda > Palaemonidae > Palaemon > Palaemon carinicauda. The sequence continues at coordinate 153,209,595 of NC_090726.1, read as the reverse complement.
TATGAAAAATCTTATGCAACATGCATAATGAACTAATTGAACGACGGTGCCAAAGATTATTATCTAGATCAGGAATAAGAAATTTAATAGACCGTAAGTTTCTGTCCAACAAATTAAGATGAGAATCAGCAGCTGAACACCAGACAGGAGAACCATACTCAAAACAAGGTAGAATGAAAGAATTAAAACATTTCTTCAGAATAGATTGATCACCGAAAATCTTAAAAGACTTTCTTTTTTTTCTTTTTTTTTTTGCAATTGAAGAAGACACAGACCTAATGTGTTTCTCAAAAGTAAATTTGCTGTCGAAAATCACACCTAAAATTTTAAGTCATACAAATTTAATGAAACATCATCAATACTGAGATCCGGATGTTGAGGAGCCACCGTCCTTGACCTACTTACAATCATACTTTGAGTTTTGTTAGGATTCAACATCATACCCCATAATTTGCACCATGCACAAATTTTAGCTAAATCTCTATTAAGGGATTCACCAACCCCAAATCTACATTCAGGGGATGGAATTGATGCAAAGAGAGTAGCATCATATGCATATGCAACAAGCTTGTTTTCTAGGCCAAACCACATGTAATGTGTATACTGTAGAGTATGAAAAGTAATGGGCCCAAAACACTACCCTATGGAACACCGGATATCACATTCCTATACTCACTTTGAGATCTATTACTTAAAAAATCAATAATAATGCTAAGAAACGACCCACCCACTCCCAACTGTTTGAGTTTGAAAACAAGGGCCTCATGATTAACACGGTCAAAGGCAGCACTAAAATCAAGGCCAATCATAGGAACTTCCTGACCACAATCAAGGGATTTCTGTATAGCATTAGAGATTGTAAGAAGGGCTTCACATGCTCCAAGGCCTTTACGAAAACTAAATTGCAAACTAGGGAACAGATTATTTCCTTCAGCAAACCTATTAAGACATGGAATCTTTGAGTTGTCTCAGGGTAAAATACTCGTCACCGACTTGGAGAAACATAGTCCACCGAAATGATAGAAATCTCTAATATATTTACATTAAAACCTTCTCCTTATGATGTCATCTGTAGTTTTTTATACATGATCGTCCCTTTTGTGGTAGTTATGTGGTAAGACCTTTTCCTTTTCACTTGGTTCTAGCTTGTTTAGGAATGATACGGAAACCAGTAAATTGAGAGCATATTACACTCTTTCTTGTGACCACACACATTTTAGGAAGTATTACCTTAGCGGAAAATGAGGCCAGTTTTTGTTATGTTATCTTTAAAATATACATGATAATTAAACTATAAGACATGGAAGCTCAAGCTACTTGTACTAATATTAAACTTAGGGCTTGTTGACAAACATTTGAAATTTATTCATACAAGGGCTTTTGTTGAGTGTGGAATAGCAATTTTTTTTTCTTTTGCCTTTTTACGTGGGGCTCAATGTTGCCATACGGTGTACTGAATGAGATGGACTTCTCAACTGTTATTCTGCCCTCATGGGGCTTTATACGAGGTTCAACTTTTGAAGATTTTTGATGAAATGTTGAGTAATTTGACTTCAAAGTTCAGATAGAATAAAATCTAGAGAACATTCTTGATTCATGAACCAATTTTTATTGCTAGGCCTATACATTCACAATTTTGAAAATATTTTCTCTGCAGAAGTAACCAAGCCAGGTTTGGACAATTTTTTTTTCTATCTCTAAATAACACGTGACCTAAACTGCCAGACAGATGGCAAATTGGCAATCCCTAACTCGAGCGCTCTCTGGCTCCACTTGTCTTATGAGAGAGAGAGAGAGAGAGAGAGAGAGAGAGAGATTTTGAGGACTGCAGTGGTAAACTGGAAGGATTTGTAGTTTTGTCTCTCCCATCGTGATACTTTTCTGTTTTCAATTTCGAAGCTCTTTCTTTGAAATACTCGTAGTTATCCCTGATCAAAGAGAAATTTATAGAATTTATGTGTTTTTGGAGGAAGGATTAGAACTACACAGAATGAAGGCCTTTTGATGTTTATAGTAGATCCGAATTCTCTTTTTCCTATAGTCTTAGATTTATTTACTCATAGCCATTATTTCCATCATCTTTTAATCTATTATGTGACACAAGCTTTAACTTTTGCTATTTAGCCAGAAAATATGTTCAGCGCTCTCTTCAATATAGGCTGCGTATGTTCAATATAATAATAACGTGCAAGCAATAAACTAGGTAACAATTGATGTCACTATATGATGGAAATGTTTAGCTCTATTTACCCGTTGAGATACTACCGCTAGAGAGTTATGGGGTCCTTTGAATGGCCAGACAGTACTACATTGGATCATTCTCTCTGGATACGGTTCATTTTCCTTTTGTCGACACATACACCGAATATTCTGGCCTATTCTTTACATACTGTATTCTCTTTTGTCCTCATACACCTGGCAACACTGAGATTACCTAACAATTTTTCACCAAGGGGTTAACTGATACACTGTAATTATTCAATGTCACTTTCCCCTTGGTTAGGGTAGAGCTGCTTTTCTAGGAGAAAGCAACACTCCAAAATCAAACCATTGTTCTCTAGTCTTGGGCAGTGCCATAGCCTCTGTATCATGGTCTTCTACTGTCTTGGGTCATAGTTATCTTGCTTGAGGGTACACTCGGGCACGCTATTCTATCTTATTTCTCATTTTGTTTTGTTAAAGTTGTTATAGTGCATATAGAAAATATTTATTCTAATGTTACTGTTCTTGAAATATTTTATTTATCCTTGTTTCCTTTTCTCACTGAGCTATTTTCCTTGTTGGAGTCCCTGGGCTTATAGAATCCTGATTTTCCAACTAGGGTTTCAGCTTAGCAAGTAATAATAATAATAATAATAATAAGATTATTGACTACTTGGTAAAAAGTTTGACTAAAAGATGCTACAAGATACCGGTAAACGTGCTCGTGTGACATTGCTTTAAGCATCGACTTTCCAAGCTAATCAATAAAAGAAGTCCTGAGTCTTTATATCAACTAAGAAGGGTATTTTACGTTTTCCTGTTTACTTTAGTCTAAAATAGTCGAAGAACATAAATCTCTGTCCTTGATGTAAAACAAATTCAGGAATATTATGGCATATTGAAACTTTTTTTGGTATTTGCTATTCATTTCTTATTTCTTTCTTACTTGCAGAACGTCGATGTAAAGCGTTTTTGTCTGGTGCTTTCAATAATTGAAGTAAAATATTCTGACTATATCTCTGCTCATGTTTTTTAAACTGGAAAAAAATACAAACATATATATATATATATATATATATATATATATATATATATATATATATATATATATATATATATATATGTATATACATTCAGTATGTGTGTTCTTTTTTTTAGATCGAATACCACCCAATATTTGGGTAAGTGCCTTGGTAGATAGATATGCATCTATCTATATATATATATATATATATATATATATATATATATATATATATATATATATATATATATATATATAGATAGATGCATATCTATCTACCAAGGCACTTACCCAAATATTGGGTGGTATTCGATCTAAAAAAAAGAACACATACTGAATGTATATACATACATATATATATATATATATATATATATATATATATATATATATATATATATATATATATATATATATATATATATAGATGTACCCCCCTATAGATGCAATCCCCTCTCAACATTAAACTGTTTTACTGAAAGGAAATTTTTAAAGAAACACTCCACATGCCCTTTAAATGCCAAATGATGGATGAGTCCCCTGTGCAATAACATTTCTTCATACATCTATGCAGACTCATCAGTAGTGGTTCGTAACAGCTTGTGCACAATGCGCAATTTGCTCATATCTTGCACTATCTTGTACTACCTGGACGTCCAACCCATGCCTGGCCTTTTTTCATCCCATATTTCTATATAACCGAAAAACTCTGATCCATCCTTTCACATGGAGTGGCCTGCAGTGTATTGCTGTTAGTGTATCTCATGCGGTGCACAATAGACCTTAGTAATAGGTGTTAGTATCGTTCCTTCTGTCCCTAGTTGCACCTACTTTACATACGTCTACTCTACCTATCTTCATGATACCTTTCTTCCTTCTTGGTATCCAACTTCTTCTATCTTTTACTTCCTAAAGTAATTAAAATTGCACTTGCACGCTGAATTGCCTCAGGACACAGTTCCTGACTAGCTCAAATTCATAATACCAAATCAAATACACTAACCTTCTGACTACATCTACATATATCCACATTTCCCATTCTATCAAATCCCTCATACCACATATATACAACTTTTAAAAACACACTTCTCACTGTTAAATCTCTTAACGGCTTCAAGCTTGACAACTCCATTTGTATTAATATCCAGTCTTCCATAAAGGAGAATTAGCTCAACAATCCTTGTTTACTCTCCCGCCAACCTTCCACGTACAATTAAAGTCTCTTATAAATAAGTTCGTTACCTTTTACTTTGTTTTACCTGGTTTCAAAGTCAATTCTTCTCTTGTCTTATCATTATCTGTTACTGCTACACCTAAATACTTATAAGAATAAGTCACTTCTAGTCTTCAACTATATATATATATATATATATATATATATATATATATATATATATATACAGTATATATATATATATATATATACAGTATATATATATATATATATATATATATATATATATATATATATATATACAGTATATATATATATATATATATATATATATATATATATAATGGTTGTATCTCTCTCTCTCTCTCTCTCTCTCTCTCTCTCTCTCTCTCTCTCTCTCTCTGTATCATATGCTATTTACATTCCTAGAATTTCGTTTTGCAAATGCTAGGTCTGTGAGGTATGTCCTCAAACCGCAGTGTAATACAAAATTTAAATCGGGTAAAAGTTTTTTTCTCTTGCAGACGTCTGTCATCCGAAAAGATCTTGGATAAAAAGGGCATCTTCTGAATACTTCCCCCGAGCGCATTCCGATCAACCTAACGAGAGGTGACATACTAATTGCAACTTTTCTAACTTCTGAATGATGCCCCGTGATGGCAGAGCACCGATGGACGCCAGTATTACTCATACCTCTCTCTCTCTCTCTCTCTCTCTCTCTCTCTCTCTCTCTCTCTCTCTCTCTCTCTCTCTCTCTCTCTCTCTCTCTGTCAAGTTGCAGTAGACAAAAACATTTCCAGTTG
>NC_090726.1:153196892-153201892 GCF_036898095.1 Palaemon carinicauda | reverse complement strand
CTACGATGTAATGTATGACCATAACCATTTTTTTCAGAATGTTTTTATTTAAACAATTTTTTCTTTTTCATTAATAAGTGTTACTATGAAATGAATTCCGTTTTATATTAATGTCCCAGAAATTATAGGTTTCCTTCTCCCAAGCCAACCTGTATAAGAGATAATGACAGCTAACCCTCGTGATACATGTTGCTTACCATACCGCATAAGCAGCCAAATTACCTCAAAGGTATCAGTTGGCAACATTCAGAAAGCTGACCCCCAATTAACCGCTCCATGATTTGTCGATAGTTGCTCCAGGTGCTGCAACAACTTGATTTATTCCCCTCTCTCTCTCTCTCTCTCTCTCTCTCTCTCTCTCTCTCTCTCTCTCCTCTCTCTCTCTCTCTCTCTCTTTCAGAAATTTACTGACATGGAAATTTTCAAGATTAATCTTTAGTTTTGTTTCTTTTGATATATTGGTGTTAAAATGTGTTTTGAAAAATGAGGAAGCAGATTAACTTCTAGTTTGCATTTCGTTTTTTGAGAGAATGCAAATCAGTAGATCGTTAGATTTGTTTCATTTTTAACAATAGTTAAATAAAGTTATTAAGAACTTACCTTCTTCATTATATCGCAGTTTTGAGTATTTCCTACAGACTATGAACTTCATTATTATTATTATTATTATTATTATTATTATTTTTAGTATTATTATTATTATTATTATTATTATTATTATTATTATCATATTGGTTAAAAATTATAATTTTGAGTTATTTTCCTCTATACCTAAAGATGTGAAAGAACTATGTTAATTAAAATTTGGTATAAATATTATATTAGTGATTACTGCTCTTGATAATTTTTTCCCTTTTAAATGTTCTACTGCCCCTATGTTTCATAGATAAAAATAACTTTCTTATTTTTATTTACATGGGATTATTACCTTTTCCCTCAAATGAATCTAAGGTTACTCTTCCTACGTCACTGGAATTTTATCTGTAATACAATCGTACATTTTCAAAGGAATTTCAAACATTCTTTAAGACATTTTTAGAAAGTTTTTTAGATTTTTTAATTTTTTTTTCCAGAGGAATATATATACATGGCCTCCGAGGAAGCGCAAAACCTGATATCATGAGGCGTTGATGATCGCCCGAATAAATCAAGAGGTTTCATCATGGCTAATGATGCATAATGAAAGGATTGAGAAATCCTCATGGCACTTATTAAACGGAGTGTGTCATGGATTTATGGCGCTCTATGTCATCATCATCATCATCATCATCATCATCATCATCATATTTATACCTTTGCCCTGTTCATGGGGCAGATCAGAATACCTTACGTACTTCACTTGTTCTTTTCATTTCTTTTCTTTTTTACTATTGATGATTGCTTTCTTGTATTTTATATGGATATTTTAATCCCATTCCATAATGAGAAATAGGTATACTTTTCCTACTTTAGCCTATTTTTCATTGCCCACCCCCCTTTTATAGTCCAGCTACAAGAGTTTGTATTAGCAGCAGTGTCCCGTTTCTCATCTCAAAAGTCAGCCTTCGATCTAAGCTCCTCCAAAATACTATGTGATAAGGCAACACCACCCAAAAAAGGTCACCTTCATCAGACTATCCCTTTTCAATGGACAGCGATGAATTGGATTAAAGAAAATATGGCACAACTCTAATGATATTCCTAAGTCTCAACTCTTCATAAGTGGATTCTAGCTGCGGATCCAAGTTTTAAGTTACAAATCATTATTTTCATTGCTAATTTAAGAAAAAAAATGAATGATTACGGGTTGATATTCCTTAGAAGAATTTGATATGTTCCAGGAACATTTAGAAAATTAAAATCATGTAAATAAACAGCTGATTGAATTTTTGTGTATGGGGCCTTACAATCATACTGTATACAGATAATACATGTTCATTATTGTTTCATTTCTATCGTAACCCGAAGCACACATTTCGTATAGAGAGAGAGAGAGAGAGAGAGAGAGAGAGAGAGAGAGAGAGAGAGAGAGAGAGAGAGAGAGAGAGAGAGAGAGAGATAAAAATCTAGTGGAATATGAGCCTCTTTCCATTGCTTGATCATCCCACAGCACCAATACACACCGAGTGAAATATTCCACATTGTTTAACCATAACACTAGCTCGGATACTCAAATTTTTCGTCTGCCTTTTATAACGTGGCGTGATGCCCTTCCTGCTCTGCACCATAATTACGACATTTGTGAACTTTGAGTGAAGGAGGCCAGGGGTACAAGTCTAGATCTGTTGCTGCTGCTCTTCCCTCCGGAGAAGTTTGGACTTCCAGTGTCAGGGGGCAGGGCAGGGTGGAGGATGTTGAGGTATCCGTGGAAGGGGTGGCTTATCTGAAGAAGGATCAAAAGGAGGAGGAGGAGGAGGAGGAGATGGTGGTGGTGGTCGACGTCTGGCGAGGGAAGGCTTCCTCCACGCCCTTACCCTTGGGCATGACACGTGCTCACACCACGTCAAAGGTGCCCACATGAATTATGAAACTCTCTCTCTCTCTCTCTCTCTCTCTCTCCTCTCTCTCTCTCTCTCTCTCTCTCTCTCTTGCTATATATGTCTTTACAAGTTTTTGTTAACAAGTTCCTTAAAAGATCACTCGAATCTTAGAGTTACGCATTTTTCATTAGGTTAATAATGATAATTATTCTTGAATAGACACCTATGAGAGAGAGAGAGAGAGAGAGAGAGAGAGAGAGAGAGAGAGAGAGAGAGAGAGATGACTGAAGAACCCTCTCGAGATAAATTTGATAAGAAATTATTCTTGCTAAGTTTATATCTGAATGAAGACGTGCTCTATGTATTTATATGATTATTGCCACAAGTCAAGCAAATATTTATAATGTATACACCTTTTCCAGTTGGAAGTGGGAAATGGGTATTAGTTAGAGTGAAATTGGCTGACCATCCCTAATTGTCATTTGATCGGCCTCAGGCATAAGCAACCCCGTGTCAAAATTACCTTTTCTATGAAGAGTAAGTACGACAATCAGGAGAGAAAATATCTGCGCAAAGTTGTAATAATCTTTTGACCTCTGTCGAGATGGTTGACCCCGATATTCTACGTTATGGGTCCAGCGAAGGGGATGGTCAGTCCAACCACTACTTAATGCCAATTTTATGGTGACCAGATATACCGTTATGGCCCTTACCATGCCAGGCCTGTCGAAATTCAGTCCGACACTTGTATATTGCACCGATAGGTTCTACGTAATTGGTTACGCTGGGAAAGTGGATACGTGCGCAGTGCTCTTTATGGGTTTGTTAACAAATGAAGCGGGAGGCGAGGAGTGGCCCTAACACATTTAGAAATAAAGCTGTGATTATTACATAATCAGGCGAAGTAAATCTACTTTAACATCTCAATTACATGGTAATCTTTTAGTTTTGCCGAAAGTTAATTGGGATAGCCATATATGGCATGATAATTTAAAAGTATAAGCAATATTTGAATTATCATTTGAATCGTAATGTTTTACTAGATGACTTTAAACCCTTACAGCGTATTATTAAGGTGATCAAAATTAAAATTATGGTCTTTTTTTTGAGGTGTGCCTTGGTTCTTAAAACTTCCATGATGTTCGTCAGTGTTTATAGATATATATATATATATATATATATATATATATATATATATATATATATATATATATATATATATATATATATATAAATATATATATATATATATATATATATATATATATATATATATATATATATATATATATATATATATCGTTGTAGTGTTAAAGTTGGTTTTCTTAATTTTTCCATAAGCATCTTTTGTACTATTAAGTTCAGTCCTATTTTTTTCGTTTTCTTACTAACCTAGTATGAATTTTTTTTTTATTTATTTCATTTCTAAATCTTACAAAAAGAAATTTCACCTCATGTTTTAGTGTCAATGCTGTGTTAATTACTGGCTTTAATAAGTAACCTCATGATTACTCTGTTCAGATATTAGTCTCGCTATTCATTTATCAATTATATCTGCTCAAGTGTCCATAGGGAAATTTGGTTCGTTCTTAATTCCAATTACATTATTTTCGCGATGCATCAGAGTACTTTTGTACTTAATTCAGGTTTTGCGTTCTAGTTGAGTTGTTAGAGAAGGGCGTTTGAAATTGTAGGCTATTTTCACAGCCGTTTGCTCGTGAATATATTTGTGTACAATATGATATGCTGTTAATATTTCATTTTTTATTCATGTATTTCAATAAGGTGTGTAATCATCATTGATCTGTCAGTGTCCATTGTTAACATTTATGAAATATTTCTTATAAGCTAAGCTCTTTATTATTTTTAAATTAATTTTTAGATTCTACTTAGTCTATTGAAGCATTTATATAGTTTAAACCTAATTGGTAGTTCATGTAAAACTAGTGAGCAATTTATGAAATATTTTAGGAAATTTCGGTATACGATTATTTGACGAAAACTTAGCTCATAGCAAAGTCAGTTGTCTGTATTAACACATGAACTATGTTTTAGTGTTCAGAATTTCAGAATTCGACCCTTCACAAATATCTTAGTTTCTTTGTTTAATGTGGTTAAATCAAATTACGAATGTTTCCGCTAATTGATCCGATCTTTTTTTTTTCGCAGTTCATTATTTTTTTTTTTTTTTTTTCTCATGAGATACTCCCGCTAGAGAGTTATTGGATCCTTTGACTGGCCAGACAGTACTACATTGGATCCCTCTCTTTGGTTACGACTAATTTTTTCTTTCCCTATACATACACTGCATAGTCTGGCCTATTCTTTACAGGTTCTTCTCTGTCCTCATACACCTGACGATACTGAGAATATCAAACAATTCTTTGTTCAAGCGGTTAACTACTGCATTGTAATTGTTCAGTAGCTACTTTCCTCTTGGTAAGGGTAGAAGAGACTCTTTAGGAGAAAGACACTCCAAAATCAAAGCATTGTTCCTTAGTCTTGGATAATGCCATAGCCTCTGTACCATGGTCTTTCACT
>NC_090726.1:153189392-153194392 GCF_036898095.1 Palaemon carinicauda | reverse complement strand
TAATAATATAAAACGCAAAATCCGTTTGTACGTTCATGAAAACTCTAAATATGCCGTAATTTACTCAAATATCCCATTCAGAATAGGCTAAATTGAAGTGGTACTCAATTACGGAGACTCCATTACCCTTAAACCTATCCCCCAGCTCCATTCAAATTTAATTTCTTCGTCATTTTTTCATCTGTTGTTGCATTTGGTCAACTCTCCAATAATTGACCGTTGTGGGAAAGCCCAAGTGAGAACATTGGTTTGTTTGAATGAGACCCAACGTTGAGACTGAGGTCAGTGTGGTTGTTAGAGTATATCAATGGTAGTTAGAGGCAGTTTCTGTGGACAAAGTGGTTTATTTGCGGGAATAACGGTTGGATATTGCAGAGCTGTTGACCCACTATTACCGATATTACCAACATTGGTTCTCTCTCTCTCTCTCTCTCTCTCTCTCTCTCTCTCTCTCTCTCTCTCTCTCTCGTCATTGATCACACGATCTTTTGATATATATTCTTATTGTGACGTAAAAAAAACGAAAGTTTATTTCCTTTAATAACGTTTTGATAGTTTCCGCGTGAAGTGGACTACATTTTGCGCTAAACATTAAACTTCGATTTTAGAATGGTGTTCTCATCCATATATTGAATCTACGTTTAGGGAAAGCAAGCTACGCCCACCCTAGTTGTCTGGTTATGATCTGGTATAGAACTCTTATAATTTTCGTCTTCTGCCCATTTAATTACTTTATATCATAACGAAAGTGTTGGTCTTCACCCAGCACCTTGAAGTGGCGGCGTGTTGGGTATTTAATGACAATACTATCTATATGGAAAATACCCCTTACCATTGATGTCATAAGTTATTTGAAGGGTAGTCAGTATTCATTTTATATATACTGTTATTTCTCACATTTTTGTGATACTATTCCTGACTATTCATTTAGGTTGAAATCTGCTTGAAAAGTAAAGCCATCTCCTGTAACATAGATTAATATTGAAAAGAGAGACATCCCCTTTTGATCCGCGTTGGAATTGGTTATGGGTATATTTTCAAAATCTCTCTCCACTTTCCACTTTTCTGTAATTAACGTATTTATAGAACCGAGTGCTTTCATGTTCTATGAACAGATTTAGGTGCAAAAAACTTGAAAGATGCATTTAAGCAAAAGGGAAACAATCTGTATCGGTGTTTCCAGCTTTCAGTGCATGGAAGGCTTGTTGGGATAACATAAAATAGTAGTAATTTCATGTTTCATTTCAGAACTGTGTCATCTGCTGAATTTATCAAATATTAAACTGTTTTAATGACTGTTCAGAGGACCACTTTGTTAAACTCTTCAGAGGACCACTTTGTTAAACTCATGTTACTCGCAAACTATATCTTTCCTAATGATCAGCAGATGTACACTAAGTGTGGTAGAATAGCCAAGAGAATGCTTAGCCTTTTTTATAGGATATTTTTCAGGGAACTGAAGAGGAAAATTACGATCCTCTCAATAAATCATCATCTTATCCAATACTCTCTCGATCTTTTACCGCCTTGGTATTCGTTGTGACCCATTCTCCCTTTTACGGTATTTTGGGGGTATTCTCGATGATACAGAAAGATGGTTGCATGAGCTCATTATAGTCCCCCCCATTTTGACATGATCACATGGTGACATTTGAGAGAAAGAAAAGCGTGTTTTTGTTTGAAAAAAAAAATATAATATGTTTAGTTCTATATTCTCAATATTTGCAGTAGTTAATGATAAAATCTGCCGAGTTTTATATTCTCAATATCTGCAGTAGTTAATGCGGAAATAAGCTGAGTTTTATATTCTTAATATTTACAGTAGTTAATGCTGAAATATGCCTAGTTTTATATTTTCAATATTTGCAATAGTTGACCATCTGCGATGAATGAGAACTAAATTTTTTGAGACAATGAATAAGGTTTTTTGTTGTTGAAAAGATTCTCCTAATATCTATAAATATCATGCAGTATGCTGTAGGCATTACTAAAGGGCATTTGCAGGTCCTTTGGCTCTATTTTACTCCCATTTATAGTGTAATAATTTACCTGTTAATATTTCTTTTCTTTATGTTTAAGCCTCACGAACTTCCTCCCAAAGTACAGCTAGGTAGCCCAATTCCATAAATCCAATCCTGCATAAGAAGTAAATGGCATAAAATATAGATTATAAATGAAGTGTATGAGTTCTTAGTATTATCAAAGTCTAGCCCCTATGAATATTTTACGTTTTCTACAAATGTCGTTGTATAAGAAAATGGTAATATAGCATATTTTATGGGTGACTATTACAACGACAAATTCTCTCTCTCTCTCTCTCTCTCTCTCTCTCTCTCTCTCTCTCTCTCTCTCGCGCGCGCGCGCGCGCGCGCGCGCGCGCGCGCGCCACATAGTTTCCTAGTCTATTTTACTCTGGTAGGAAGAAAAATGTTTAAACATTGCTCTTTGCATCGAGTATTTTTAAGTTATAGAGCTCAGATAGAAGATTGATTAATATTACAATGTAATGGATTGGGACTCCTTTAAAAATAGTTTTTTAACAATATCATCAATAATAACTTGTGATTTTTTATGTCAATGTTAGTGTCAAGTTCAAGAGTTTTCGTTTTGTACGTATTAATTAATAACTATTATGGAGACGCCGTTTATATTTATAATGTTACCTTAAACTAGTTCTCATATTTGTTCTCTAGTCTTGGGTAGTGCCATAGCCTCTGTACCATGGTCTTCCACTGTCTTGGGTTAGAATTCGCTTGCTTGAGGGTACACTCGGGCACACTATTCTACTTAATTTCTCTTCTTGTTTTGTTAAAGTTTTTATAGTTTATATAAAAAATATTTATTTTAATGTTGTTGCCGTTCTTGAAATATTTTATTTTTCCGTGCTTCCTTTCCTCACTGGGCTATTTTCCCTGTTGGGGTCCATGGGCTTATAGCATCTAGCTTTTCCAAATAGGGTTGTAGTTTAACAACAACAACAACAACAACAACAACAACAACAATAATAATAATAATAATAACCATCGCAGAAAGTATCATTAGATTAATCATCTAATAAAATAAAAACTTAGAAATCGAATTATTGTGGAATGGCTACAAACAAATTTCACCCAATTTCTAAATAGAAAAAAAAACCCTTTGAAATACAAGAAATAAAGATTATTTCTAAAGTCCTAATAATGATGATGAACTCAGTCACAATGGGGGAACGTGTGATGTACGTGGCAGCTACCACGTGTTCCCTTTTCTCCTATTGTCATAGATAATTATGGTCATATTGAGATGGAATGATAGTTCAAGAAGCTAGCAAGAACGGGTACTCGGTAGAGCGCATACCTTCGCCTATATCATGTATATTTCAAATAGGCAATTTAAATATGCACATTTTGGCACTAGTTTCGTGCAAATCAGATGAAAATTTACCACGATATAGCAAAAATACGTTTTTGACCTTTTCGTGACCTTTACCTTGACATTTGACCCAATCTCTTCTAAAATGTAATCGAATTGTCCTTGGATCATGGACATACATCCCACCAAATTTCATGCGATTCGGTCAAATAGTTTTTGAGTTACGCTTATCACAAACACACAGACACACGCATAATATGCATCAAGATCGAATATAGTTACTACTGCATACACACCCATGCCTGCATACATACATACACGCACTGCATACATATGCACACATATATACGTATACAAGCATATTCAACTTTCCTTTCCCTATATGTATTAAACCTAATTTATTACATACATAAATAATGATTCTACTTTCCTTTCACAATATGTTACTAGGGTAAATTCGACATATTTCACCTCCCAATTCTCTCTCCAAGATGACGCACAATATGACTATCACGAGATGAAAACGAAAATGAGTTTATATGCCAAAACTCTCTTTAGCACAAATAGTTTTAATCACATCTTCGACGCAAATTTCATCGCTCGCTAATCATTAGCAAAGAATTAGTGTAATGGACACGTGAATTACCTTTAATCAGTTTTAATTCACAAAATTAAAACCGGATGTAGTTTGCACATGAATATTTATCGTCATCATGAAAATTTCAATTAAAATGCATCAAAAGTAAGTTGACAATAACCTTTATATTTATGTAACACTGAAGGCGTGTTTCTCCGTCTTCCCAACTTCGATCAAAAATGCGGGTGAACGACCTTTGCTTGACAGTTCGAATCACAGACAGAATCAATAGCTTCTCTGATAAGCCTTATGCCATAATGAGGTGATTACCGTTGTCTGTCGGCTGCATTAGGAATAGTCTAACTAATGAAATAATTCAATGCAAATAAATTTTATCAGCGATGGAATGCTGGGAAATGGTGTTTTCCAATACGTTCGTGAACTGAATAAGAGTCCGCTGTCTTAAAGATTTTGCTAGTCATTTCCCGTAGAGAGAGAGAGAGAGAGAGAGAGAGAGAGAGAGAGAGAGAGAGAGAGAGAGAGAGAGAGAGAGAAAGCAGGGTATGTAAGTCGATAGTCATTACACAAGTAATGTATGAATGGTGTGCGAGTAATTCCTTTCTCCCCAAAGGCCTTAACTTCTGAGATCTTATTTTTACCTTTAAAATTTCTCACAAATCCTCAAATGTAACTTCGTATAATGAACATCGGTTCGGGCTGGTCAAATGGACCTTATAACGGGCCAGTCCTGCGAATGTGGAGAAAATACCCAGACCATCAATCAGATTCTCCCATCATGCCCACTATCTCAATTTGGACGACAACACGGTATCTCTGGACTGTGAAGGACAACCCTAACTTAGAGATAATGTCAATAAGTCAATAAGAAAAAGTGTCAAGAATTGGCTGTTTGGCGTGACAAGCTATGAATGAATTAACATCGGTTAGAATAAAAAAAAAACCTTGGATGTGCGCTAAAAGACTTGACTTACATTATTAGTCTTCCAAAAATATGTCAATCAAGGACCAACATGTATATCCACGTATCAGCCAAGGGATTTACCAGAAATAC
>NC_090726.1:153161892-153184392 GCF_036898095.1 Palaemon carinicauda | reverse complement strand
CGCCAGGTAAATCCTTGGACAGCTGGGTAGCGCCAGGTTCCGATTTCTTTTATGGCCTCTCGTGGCATGGTTGGTTTCGACCTGGCCTTTCATTAGAAGGGGCTAGCGTTCGATCCCAAGTATGAGGTAGAAATTTATTTCTATTTGAACACGATGTTGTGTTGATATTTATCCATATTGACTCATTAGGGGTAATTTGAATGAATTACTACCAATTATGTCACGTGGTGTGCCGGGTAAAACTCGAGGAAAGGAATAAAGGAAATAAGGAAACAAATAAACGATATGAGAAATAATGAACTATATTTAAAAAACAATGGTATCAAAACAGATATTTCATATATAAACTATGAGGGAAGAGGTCTTTGCCCCAAATACTGGAGGAGATTAGCTTCCTTGGCTCGTGCCTCACCGCAGCCGAGGCGAACACGAACTCCCTACAAGCCCTCCTAGCTTTGACAAAGCTATAAAGGTCCTTCGTCACTGTGGCTAGGTGTGTCTTAGCCACTACCATAAACATTTCATGGACCTTGGGGTCACTTGCCATTGTCTCTAGAGTCATTTGATGAGATATTGAGGCAGCAAGTCTTTCTTTTGTCTCAAGCTCCCTGCGCAAAAGAAAGTCAGACAGCTTGGGGAGGTTCTCACCGAACTGACGTCCGGCAATATTAGCCTCCAACTTCCCGACTGAGAAGGTAAGATGGACGTCCTTCCAGTCCTTGTGGTCCATGGGTAGGGCCAAAGACAGAGGTTTACACTCCTCCAAGGAGGGGCATGGCTTACCTGCTTCGATTGCTTTCAGCACAGCCGTAAACCCTTTCTGCATAAAGGGGAAGGCTCTAGAAGGAGAGGACACAAAGGAAGGATGCTTCTTACTCAAAGCAGGTACCTTTGAGTTTGTGAAGCCCCTCTCTTTCATCGAGCTTGACAGTAAAGCTTGAGCCTTAGCGTGGTCCAAAACTATGACCTTCTTCGGCTCTGTTTCTTCCTTTAAGGCTGATTCCTTCCTTAGACGGACATAACAGTCCGGATACGACTCCTTGCTGGGCCAGAATTCCACCTCCTCGAGGGGGACTGAGCCCAACTTTTCCGAAATGACGATTTTTCCCGTCGTCATAGGCATGTGCTCGGCATACTTCCAAGGGTTGGCATCTGAGCACAAGGGAAGGTCTTTCACGCTGAGCTTCTTCTGGGGCCCACGTGATGCTGCAAGTCTCCGCATCTCCAGCTTCATTGCAGCAGCCTTCTCATTATTTTCCCTCTGCATCTGTTGGATCATTCCAACGATGGAGGAAAGGGTCTTTCCCAGCTCATCTGGGAGACAGGACGATGTTGAGGGAATAGGTTCAGGGGCCTGAACCGGAGTAGCCGACACAACGTCGAACTCTTCCTCTTCATTGTCTGGAGCCTGCTCTTCTTCCTGGTCTTCTGCCAGAAGGTCTTCTTCCAGACGCTCGGACATCTCCGACATCCTATCGTCCAAATGGATGTCCTGCAGGGCGTCCGCGACTTCAGCATCCACCGGGATCTGAACCACCGGTATCTCCGCTTGAGGCTGGGGAATCACTGCCTCAGCTGACGCCTTGGGGAAAAGGTAAGCCCTCATCTTCTCACTTGGAAGATAGGGCCCAGAAGTGTTCTTCTGAAAGCCCCTTACCCAGGTACGAAGCTTCTCCCTTGCTGCGTCCCTTGACTCCGCCGTCTTAGGGGAATCAAAAGCCTCAGTAATCAGCTTTGTGCACACGGTACATACCTGCGGGTCCCAATACCGGAGATCACCTTTGGAGACTGCGCATGCTGCGTGCCTCCTACACAAGTCATGTCCGCAGAAGTTTTTGCTGCGGACGTTGCAGAAAACGCTTCCACACTTCGGATGGTCCTCCTGTAAAGAGAAGAAAATTCCATGAGTATCAAGTGAACTACATATCACTGGATATACATAGCTTAGCATATCTAAACTAGAAAGGAAAGACACACTAGTATTTCCCGCACAGTCAATTGCTGCAACCTTCCAGATAATAAAATCGTATGGTTAATCTATTCTAGAGCGACCAATAAATAATTTCCAGAGGAAACAGGTGTAGCTCACACCCAAATAAGTGATTTTAAAATGCTGGATAGTAGACAAGAAAGAACTCACTTTTTTTATCTGTAAGGTTACACCAAAGGGCTGTGCAAGACAACACACAAGTGTTAGAAAAACTTAGTGTTGTAACAAATACTATACCATAGTTTTCTCCCTACAGTATATACTATACTGAAAAATACTGGCTACAGTATAGAAGGTAATGTGCCGGCCGGCACACACCTTAACTAGTTCCAAAGTATACTACTTATAAACTATAAGGTGGAAGAACGCTGGTTCAAATGCGTGTGCCGGCCGGCAGTCACTACACAAGATAGCACCCGGCTGCTGGCCGCCAAACGTAGCGGCCGGCAGAACCTTGGTGTGTTTCTATTGCCGGCTGGCAGGGGACTGCCGGCCGGCAGCTAAACAACAGCAGCACCCGGCTGCCGGCCACTAATCGTAGCGGCCGGCAGAACAATGTTGTAATATATAGCCGGCCGGCAGCAAAAGAACCAGAGAACTTCGACTGCCCGGCTGCCAGCCACTTAGGCCGGCAGCCGGGCTAGGGTACAAACACTAGAAGAAAAACAGAATGGATGCCGGGATAAGAGACTGTACTGCCTCATAGTCCGGCAACCCGAAAAAGTGCACATAAGGAAGGGGAGAATATAACTTCAGGCTTCCTGACCAATGCTATCTGGCTCTACAGACAAACATGGATGAGAGACCAAGGGAGGTCCGGGCAGCACTCAAAGCAGAAGACCCTTGCCGGCCGGCACGCACTGCCGGCCGGCAAGGGACTGAGTCAACCCCACATCCTAACCTATGCTAGGTACAGATGTAGAATGACAGACAGGGATGCAATGGCTAGGCCATCACAAAGGAAAGAGGGGGAAAGGGGGTAGAGGGTCCTGCCAACCTTGCTCTAATAATGAATCACCCGCAGCCAAGAAAACTCATCTTAGTCTAGGGGAGATCCGAGGAGGGAGGCCAGCAATACTTGCCAACTCCCTCAGAACCAAAGCAAGGAAGGCGTTGTTATTCACAGAAAAGAGGATCTCATCCTCCCCACCGAGAACAACAACACTGGACTAGTCTGCTAGATCACAAAAAGAAGGAATCATCTCTTACAGAAACCTTCGAAAGTGAACTAAGGAGGCTAAGCCTCCTATGTCTGTTGTCAGCCTAGCAAGGGTATCTCAACCTCAAGCTAGACAGAAACAGACTCAGACTAAGAACTCTGATGTCCTGCCCCCTTCCTGAAGCCAGACTTACTGGAAACAGGAAAGAGCAGAAACACCCTAATATAGTTGTATCCAAAGTCAATTCAGATAAACCATTAGGGTTAAGCCCAAGGCTTAAGCAGAGGGAAAGGGATTGCACACATTCTCCGAAGAGAAGAGAGCAACCGGGGAGTGTGAGAAAGTATACTATGGCCCCATAGACAACTAGCCTAGGCGCGAAGAGAATCGATTACCTAAATCACCGAAACTCACTCGTATACTATCTTGGAAGAAAATCAACATAATCTTAAATGTATAAAACTGCCTAAAGCTTCAATAAAATTTTAAAACACTCAGAAATCTGAATATCATGCAGGAAAGTACTAGGGCCAAACGACTAGGCTACAAGGTCTAGCGTAGGCCCGAATCGGCAAATCCTTCGCTAAAACGGAAATACTAAAAGCATCATATAAAGAAAACCTATGTAAGGCTGAATAGCTAAAATTATTAAAGCGAAACAGCCGGGAACGTCGCTCTGGCTAACTAAATAACTCATAAATAGCGAGCGACAGCGTCCAGGACGCCTCCGGTAGGCAACAGCTCTTGTAACAACGATATCACTATCAAATCATTTTAAAAATTACCAAGAGCTTACATTTAAACATAAAAGAAATAATACTCAACTTATCAGAAGCAGAAGTTGGAGAAAGCATTATAAAGTTGAAATAATCAAAGAATTTCGAGATAACACAGGGAAAAACACCCGAGTTGTTGAGCTACGCAAAAAGGAATACAGATGGCGCCGTGAGCGGCACACTGCTCGCTTAAGAAACGGGAGAGGAGAGATACCTTGCGAGCGGCTCTCCTTTCTTTCTTGGTTTTCGTTTTCTTGCCAATTGACCCCTTCGAAGTGTTAACTCTGTTCGGGGTGCAGATTGCTATGTGGCGTGTCAAGAATACGTCCTCTGATATTCGCGATATCCCTGGTTCTTTTATTAGGGATATTCGCTCCAGGAGTTAGAATTCTGGGTACCTTAAGGTAAATTCTCTGGGAATATCGCCGTAGTTATATATACCCAAGGAAGCTACCCTTTAGGAACTTCCATCAGGACGACATGGCTTGAGCCCAAAAATATATTATTATTCCTCTTCCTTACATGTAACTTTACTTTTCGTTTACAGCAGGAGCCCCGGCGGTAATAACCTTGGCCGTGGTTCCTACCAGAGCTAGGATAGCCTTGCTCATACATACGTTAGTAAAGTAATTCCCCATGTTTAGCCTCACCCTATCATTCCTTATTAACTCGGATGAGGACTTACATCCTCTAGAATTTATGGATAAGGTTTGATATATATTCTCTTTTAGAGAAATGAGGCTAAACCCTTCCTCCCTCCCTGAGTGCCACCGTCATTATAGGCGGCAACCACTGTCTTTCTTCATTGCCATCGAGTAGAACTACGGCTTTTGGTTAGATAGTAATTAATTCAGGGTGCCCTTGTCTTGCCGCCGACGATGTCGCCAGCAAAGGAATCATGTTTCCTCAGTCGCTGACGCGTCGTCAGCACAGGAAGCCATGCTTCCCCAATCCACTGTCGAAGGTAGGCAGTATTCCTGCCGCCACCTCTCTTCCTAGTGAACTACAAGACCCTTTCCCTTCCCCCTTCTGTCCTTTAGTGTCGACATAGCCGTCACAACATTCTTTCACCGGTATTCTGACAGTCATCCCGGCTTGCCAGGTTGACTGCGTTGCCGGACGGTACCCTGCCGGCGGCAGTTAGTTCAGCCACCTCAGCCACCTTCCCCCTTTATGTCCTTCCTTCACTGGAAGTGAATGTCACGGGGGGAAGATTGAGCTGGCCCTGACGGCTGCCGGTGAGAAACCCAACATAATTTTGAGAAGTCTTCAGCCCTCTCTTGGTCTGCCATCCACAGTTATTGCCGCCGGCAGTACAGCTGGCGGCAGGCCTTTTGTGAATGGATGGAAGCTAGAATCAGATGGATTCTTACCCCTTCCATTAGAACTCTCATTCTGGCAAGGAGACAGTAGGCAGCCTGGTAGTCCTCCTGCACTTCCAATTGTTGTGCTAAACCATAATAATAGGAAACTCTCCTTCCTTAATGCTTTCTCTCTCTCTATCAGTTAGTGCCGCCACAGTCTATTGTTGGGACCACAATATCATGTTGAGGTTTAGTAATCCCTCAACACCCAGATGATTTCTTTGATCATTGGGACCCTAATAAATCACCGATCAATATTAATATACTACAGGTGGATAAAGTTAGTATAAACACTTACTAACCCTAACTTTAGTTCCTAGAGTTTCTTCCACCCCGTATTCTCCCTACCAAGGAATCCAAATACTGTATTATTATTGACGGAGGTCTCAGCAATTGCCTGGGAGAGGAAACACAAATATGTGTCTTTCCTATTTCTTTTCCAGCTTACTATCCTAAGCTATTATTTACAATAGTGATTACTATTGTTAATAAAATGTATGCCTTTATATCAATGATACAAAAACTGCATACTCATTGGGCCCATTTCCTTTACAGGAGGAGGCAATGGTGAAGTGTGCAGCCATATTCTGCAACCACAAAAGTAAGGACTTTTGTGGACACACGATGTGCAGGACTCATGCCCCTGAGGTATCGTGTCCGGAGCCCTAAAGTTTTGCGACCCGAAGGGTTGCTTCACCTGCTCAACCCTGCTGACCAACGATGGCTTCGGAGAAGCCATCCCAGTCACCGTGGAGACTAGGGACACAGCGAGGGAAACCCTTCATAGGTGGATAAGAGGGTTCCAAAAGAACTCTCCAGGACCATACTTACCTAATGAATCGCTAAGGTGCCTTCTGTTCCCCAAGGTTCTAGCAAGCGCGGTATTGCCCCAGGAACAGGTTCAGCCTCCTCTCATACAGCTGAAGATCAATGCGGACATCCACAAGGCACTATAAGGCATAGACATCCACCAGGAACGGATGTCAGAAGTGTCCACCGACACAGAACAGGACCTACTGCAAGGACGCCCAGAAGAAGACATGGATCAACCACGAACGGAGGAAGAAGGATCCCTCTCGACGGTAACCGAGGACCCTCGGTTCACCGTGTCAGCATACCTACCTATGCCGTCAACCTCTTCAACCCCACCTCCTCAACCAACTACACAGGTTGACAAGAGAGAAGCGATCCTCACGTTGATCCAGCGGATGTTGGAAGCGTTCCAGAAGGAACAGGAGGCGATGAAGCAGTCCATCCAACAGAATAAGAGACAGATATAGGAGAGGGACTGCCCTGGAACTTCCAGGGGCTCTACTAAGAAGCCCCTTAGAGTATCAGATCTCCCTCACTGCTCCGAAACCAAACCCCCGAAGTTACGTGGAGAAGTTGGGACCCAAACTGTTTGAAGATCTTGAGTTCTGGCCCAGCTTTTCAGCTTACCCAGACTGTTACGTGAGACTGCGGGATGAACTTGCATCCCGTGAGGAAACGGTACCGAAGGAAGTCATTGTCTTCGAACATGACAAGGCACAAGCCATCCTTGTAAAGCCCTTGAAAGGAGCCGGGTACACCAACTCCAAAGTCTTAGCACTGAGCAAGAGGCATCCCACCTTTATTGCTCCTTCCTCTATCTCTTTCCCTTTTTTGGAGAAAGCTCTAGACTTTGTCATTAAGGCAGTTGAAGAGGGCAAACCCTGCCCAACTCTAGAGGAATGCAAACCATTCTCTCTCGCAATGCCTACCTGCGAGGAAAAGTGGAAAGACGTCCATCTAACTTTCTCCGTCTCGAAATTGGATCCAGAGATAGCAGGCCAACAGTTCAATGAGAACCTTCCAAAGTTGCCAGACCATCTTCTGAGGAAGGAGCAGGAGATGAAAGAGACTTGCGTCCTCCCTTTCTCATCAGAACTGGCTGGAAATGTGCGCAGGCCTACATAACACCCCAGAAATGTATGTTTTCCTGGCTAAGCCTCACATGGGAACCATCGTGAAGGACTTATATGCTTTCATCAGGTCAAGGAGAACCTGCAGAGGGCACGTGTTTGCCTCAGCGACAGTGAAACACGAATCCAGGCAGCTGATTTCATCGTGCATCTAGGGTAAGGACATTTTCCCACAGGAAGTGGTCCGAGAGGTCATAGCCACGGAGAATAGGAACCTTCTCCAAAAGTGGGGCATGGCATCAAAGATAAAATCTTCCTCAGACAGAGGTCCCCAGCCTAAGAACAAAAAGGTAAGGAGACCACGTAAACCGGCGCAACTTCCGGCCGTGACCATGGCCACGGTGCCTCAACTGGTAGCCCAGCCTCAGACCACCTTCCAGATGGTCCCTCAACAGCTGGTAGCCCAGTTGCCAGCATTTAACCCTGGCTTTGAGAGGTAATCGACCACCTTTCGACCTTACAAAGGGAAAGGCCCGAGGAAAAGTTCCTCCGGAAACCCCTCACGGAGCCGAGGTGGACGTAGTCACGGAAACAAGTCCTCAGGACCCCCAAGGCAATGAGGGGTTCCAGGTAGGAGGCAAACTGTACCACTTTCGGGATCGCTGGACCTTATATCCCTGGGCCCACAGCCTGATCATGAATGGACTCGGGTGGAGATGGAACAGAACTCCAACCCGTTTTCCAGAATTCTTCCATCACTACAACCCCTTGTTAGAATATACCTTAGAACTCTTGAACAAAAGGTAATAAGGAAAGTGAAGTCCATCAAATTCCAGGGAAGGATGTTTTGTGTTCCAAGAAAGACTCAAGACAAACTCAGTCATTCTAGACTTGTCTCCACTCAACAAGTTCATCGAGAACAAGAAGTTTAGAATGCTTACTTTGCAACACATAAGGACCCTTCTAACCAAAGGGGCTTACACAGTCTCAATAGACCTGGCAGACACTTACTGGCATCTGCCAGTCAGTGACCCCTTCTCCTCCTACCTAGGATTCAAGATACAGAAGAAGAAATTTGTCTTCAGAGCAATGCCCTTCGGACTGAACAAAGCCCCAAGGATATTCACGAAACTAGCAGACACAATTGTCCAGCAGCTACACTCCGAAGGAGTTCAAGTGGTAGCATATCTAGACGATTGGCTGGTGTGGGCAGCATCCAAGACTACTTGTCTGCAAGCAGCCAAAAAGATGATCTAGTTCCTGGAACACCTGGGCTTCAAGATCAATCTCAAGAAGTCTCGCCTTTCTCCAGCTCAAAAGTTCCAATGGTTAGGAATCCAATGGAACTAAATGTCACACCACCTCTCCATTCCATCCAAGAAAAGGGGAGAGATAGCGGGAGCTGTCAAGAGACTAATCCATCACAAGAGGATTTCAAGACGCCAACAGGAAAGAGTATTGGGGTCTCTCCAGTTTGCAGCAGTGACAGACCCGTTGCTAAAAGCACGTCTAAAGGATGCGTCAAGAGTCTGGAGAAGATACGCATCAAACGCTCGAAGAGATAAACTAAGGTTGAACCCAACCCGATTGCGCACGCTGTTAAGGCCGTGGTCAACAGCCAAGAGCCTAGCACAGACAATTCCCCTGCAGCCACCACAACCATCAGTGGAGATACACACGGACGCCTCCTTAGAAGAATGGGGAGGCCATTCTCACGAGAGAAAAGTGCAAGGGAATTGGTCGCACCAGTTCAAAACCTTTCACATCATCTTGGAAGCTATGGCAGTTTTCCTGACGTTGAAGAAACTATACCCTCTTAGAGCAATCCACATCAGATTGGTCCTGGACAACGAAGTGATAGTAAAATATCTAAATCGACAAGGCTCGAGATCACCTCACATCAACCATGTGATATTAGCCATCTTCTACCTGGCAAGGAAGAAGGGATGGCAACTATCAGCAGTTCACCTACAAGGGTTCCGCAACGTGACGGCGGATGTTCTATCCAGGCGAAAGCCGATAGAGAGAGATTGGTCCCTAGACGCAGACTCATTCTCCTTCACCTCGGTAAAAGTCCCGGAACTTCAGATCGACCTCTTCGCAACGAGCGACAACAAGAAACTACCTCGTTACGTAGCCCCTTATACGGAACCTCAAGCAGAAGCGATGGACGCCATGTCCCTCAACTGGAACAGGTGGAATCGCATTTACCTGTTTCCACCAACCAATCTCCTGTTAAGAGTCCTCGACAAGCTAAGATCCTTCAGAGGGACAGCTGGAGTAGTGGCCCCCAAGTGGCCCAAAAGCAATTGGTTCCCTCTAGTTCTAGAATTGAAACTGAAGCCGTTTCCTCTGCCGAACCCAGTTTTATCCCAACTGGTCCAGAAGTCGACTGTCTACGCTTCATCCTCGAGAACCAACAACCTACATCTCATGATTTTCTCGCACTAGCGGCGAACAAAAAGTTTGGAATCTCAAAGGATAAAGTTGACTTCATCAAAGAGAATAAGTCAAGTTCGACTAGGAGACAATATGAATCGTCATGGAAGAAATGGGTTTCCACACAACAGAGATATTGATTGATTTCTGTCTTGCTTTCTTCATTTACCTACATGAACAAGGCCTAGCTTCCACCACGATTACTGCGTGTAAGTCGGCCCTGACTAGACCACTTCTGTACGCCTTTGAGGTGGACCTTGCAAGTGAAATTTTCAATAAGATACCAAAAGCATGCACTAGACCTAAGCCAGCAACCATTACTTGGTCTTTGGACAAAGTCTTGCACTATGCTTCAAACCTAAACAATGAGGATTGTACACTAAAGGATCTAACACAGAAAATCATCTTTCGGTTTGCAATAGCCTCAGGGGCTTGAGTTAGCGAGATAGTGGTCTTATCCAGAAATGAAAGCCATATTCAGTACTTAGACACAGGAGAACAGAACCTTTTTCCTGATCTTGCCTTTCTTGCCAAGAATGAGCTACCCACTAAGAGGTAGGGTCCTTGGAAAATCTGCCCACTGAAGGAAGATGTCTCTCTATGCCCAGTAAGGTGTCTTAAGGTCTATCTTCGAAGAATTTTAGACTTCAAGGGAGGACAGTTCTTCAGAGGCAAAACTTCAGGATCAAACCTATCCCTAAGACAACTGAGAGCGAAGCTCACCTACTTTATTCGCAGAGCAAATCCTGACAGTACACCAGGAGGTCACGATCCGCGAAAAATTGCTTATTTGTTGAATTTCTTTCAACGCATGGACTTTGAGAGACTCCGCTCATACAATGGGTGGAAATCATCCAGGGTCTTCTATAAACACTATGCGAAGCAAGTACATGAAATAAAACTTTTTATGGTGGCGGCGGGTAGTCATAAAACCAGTCGTCTAGTGCTGCGATGAACAGTGAACTGTTTTGGGACTCAACAGTGTATCGGGTGCATGGGTATTCGTACCTTCTAGTGCAAATCATTATGGTGATTAACAGACTGTTCTATATAGGTGCATAATCTGATCAATAACACCAGTGCCGTGTGAACATTTGCATCACAGTGTTTACGAATGTCCAAAATTTGAGCAAGTCAGACAGATTTGGTTTCACATCTCCATTGAGTGGCATTATTCAGATAATAATATGAACTTGATGTGTATTAATGCTGGATCAGATTCTTACCTTGTTGTAACTACACTTGATAATTTAGTTGCAAAATAAAGATTCAAAATGTATCCGCATCTTATTTTTGACACCTCAGTTACATTTAAATAAAACATGCCAGAGTTTCATTTATCCCTATATATAGAGATGACTAGAATCTGTACAGATTTCCAAAGTAATTAAAGGTAACCTCTAAAAAGTTTCCCTTTTGTTCTTATGGAAATACATACCTTGAATCCTTATTGTCAAAGTTGACACTTTCCCTGCAGGGGGCAGGAAGCACTAAGCCTGTTCCAAGCTAAGTGGAAATGAAAGTTAACTGGAATTTCCTATATAGGTCTAGAAGACCAGATAAGGAATCCATTCAAGGTAGAAGGCACACACACAAACCCACAGATATAGTGCTTTCAAGTTATTTCTCTGGTATGCTTCCATCAGGACGACATGGCCGAGCCCAAAAAACGGATTTTGAGCAAAGCAAAAAATCTATTTTTGGGGGAGAATGCCATGTCGTCCTGATGGACCCACCCTTTTGCTGACCCCACCCGAAACTACTCTACCTGTGGCTATTCCTGATTAAAGAAAAGTAAAGGAATGGCGGCTGGTAGTAGTACGGATAGGAGGTCCACCGGGTACTTAGAACAGCACCCCCTTTCTTTCGCCACTCTTCCCCCTTACATCAAAGAATTAAATCTATTCGGGGTGAAGATTGCTATGTGTCGTATCCAAAAAGTACGTCCCCTGATCCCTTGCGATATCCTTAACTGGATACTTGCGCCAGGAGTTAGAACCCTGGAGACCTTCAGTTTAATTCTCTGGGAGCATCACTGTAGCAAATATCCCTTAGAAAGCTACCTAAAGGAACCTTCCATCAGGACAACATGGCATTATCACCCAAAAATAGAATTTTCGCTTTGCTCAAAATCCGTTTTACCAGGCATGGCTGCTGGGTAGGATAGGCCAGCCAAAGACAATACTGATAAAAAACACAAAAACACCAAGGAAGGATGGGGAGATACCATAAACATACAGCATATTTCACCACAATTTATAATAATGACATAAAACATATTCTAAAAGTAAAATGACTAAATAATTAAGGGTTCCTGAGCAATGAGACATGATGTAATGGCACCGAAAGCATGCCGGCCTCGGAACAATAAAAGCATGCAATACGATAAAAATATAGGGTGGAGACACGATATTCTCCAACACACTAAAATGGGGGTACTCAACTTAGTCCATAAGGAAGAAGCTGACGCATCCATGATTGAAAATCACTCAAAAAACTCAGAAAACTAGCAGAAACTCTCCTAGTGAAAAAACAGAGATGACACTAGCAGGGGGAATGGTTCAACAGGAAGCGTGTTAGTTGTAGCATATTGAGATCGGGAGTTGTAACTGCTCTCACACCCACGGATCCTACCCTCTCCTTTCCATCGAGACAAGCTTAACTCTATTCGGGGAAGGATAACCATGGCTTGTTATTAACACATCCCTGATTTATACACAATATCTCTTGGGATATTAACTCTGGAGGTCAGAACTCAGTTGATACCTCTAAGGTAAATTTCTCAGGTATATCACTCACAGAAATATCCCCCCAAATATATATATATATATATATATATATATATATATATATATATATATATACACACATATATATATATATATACAGTATATACACACATATATATATATATATATATATATATACAGTATATACACACATATATATATATATATATATATATATATATATATATATATATATATATATATACACATATATATACATATATATATATATATACATATATATATATATATATATATATATATATATATATATATACATATTACATATACATATATATATATATATATATATATATACATATATATACATATATATATATATATACATATATATATACATATATATATATACATATACATATATATATATATATATATATATATATATATATATAATTTTTTTTTGGGGGGGGGCTCAAGCCATGTCGTCCTGATGGAAGGTTCCTTCAGTAGCTTCCTTTGGATATATATAACTACTAAAATATTCCCAGAGAATTAAACTAAAGGTTTTCACAGAATTCTAACTTCTGGAGCGAGTATTCTAAGGGTTAACCTTATAGAATATCGTATATCAACAGGGGACGCATGCATTAACACGTCACATGCCATCTGCACCCCACCTAGCGTTTACGCTTCGAGGGGAAGATGTGGCGAGTGAATGTGGGAGGTAACTGGGGTGCCGTTCCAAAGATACTCTCCCTTCGTCACTGTTACGATACTCGCAGCTGCGTGACGTCACGTCCGTCCTCACCATTCCTCTCTTAGTAACCAAAACGACGATTGTTTTGTTCCCAGTTATCGCTATATTTTGTGTGCATCCTTCAAGATGTCTCAGCCTTCTGCTTTGCCTTCTTCTGGAAAGTTGAGTACCAGGTTCTCGTATTGTTTAAATAAGCTCTGGCCGTCGAGTAACGATTTTTTACGCTAAAATCTTGTGTTTTGTGGCCGAGCTGTGCCTTGCCTCGGGTCGCCATTTACGGCGCGGCTGTTCGCTTGCATGCGTTATTTAGTTACCCAGAACAGTCTTCCCCGACCTTTTATTTAAGATAAATCCTTAGTTATTTAGTCTTCATTATTAGGAAAAAGTTATATTATGCCGATAGTGGTCTTCGGCGATCTTAGTTAGCCGACCCCATACTAGCCTTTCAGCCTAGCATAGGCTACAGCCTAGTGTTCATGTTTGCTTCTGCATAATATAATAATGTTCCTAGTGTTATATTATGAAGATATAGGCTTAGTTAGCCTGCATAGCCTTCACGGCCTTATAACTAATTTATCTTAGGTTATTAATTTTCAATTTAGGAATAGTTCATTTTGACGTTGTGGTCTTCGGCGCTCCTAGCCAGTTGACCCCATAATAGCCTTTATGCCTAGCATAGGCCGCAGCCTAGTATTCATATTTACTTCTGCATATGAGTGTTCCTAGTGTTATTTTATGAAGATTTAGGCATTTTTAAACATATACAAGATTCCATGTTGCACATATTTTCGCCTTAGGGGAACCATACAGGGAACGGTGCCTGGTCCAACTAGGCCATACCTAACCCAACGCTGGGATCATTGTATGCTTCCTTATCTCCCTTACCCTATGTACCTCCCTCTGGGTAGCCTTACCTTTCGTAGCCCCTTACCCAAAACACTTCGGGTAGGTAAGGTTAGGTAGTTCTTCCCTCTTCCCTCCCATAGTGTATGGGGGGATTTCGGTCAGAACCCCACTTATCGTTCAACCCAGTCCACCCCTAAGGAACGTCTTTCCCATGGGGTATCGACTGAGACTGAAGGTGGGGTGGGCCTAGCCCTTCCCCCCTAGACTGCTCTTGGTTGGGACTTGTCCCTTCCTCCTGTAGCCTAGCGATACTTCCCCAGCCTTACCTAATCTAGGAGGAGATCTCCTGGTTTAGGTTAGGCCTTGGGGGTTTCTGTTTTATTATAGTTTAGGACAGTACACCAGTTCTGTTCCTACTCTGAGCTAACCTACCCTAGGGTTGGAGAGTGCCTCTCTCCTACCTGGGTAGTATAGAAAACAGATTCCCCCACCCTCTGGGAGCTTTAGTGTCACGATCCATTCTGCCCCCATCATCCTCCCCACGGCTGCCGGCCCCGTGCCGGCAGTCGACCTATACATCCATATAGCCAGACTGATCTTCTTTGCTTTCTCATACCCTGAAGACAGTCTCTGAGCTGTATGAGTATACCATACAAATTTCCAGCATACTCTGTGCTTCTCAGTGCAGTCTCTTACCGGGACCTTCCCAATATTGAGGGGTTTATCCTTTTCCCCTCCTTTATCTAAGTTCTGAGTGATCTCAGACCTCCTCTACCCTGCAGACAATTCCTTTACAAGGAAGCCTAGGCTGGCTTCCCCATAGGGATACTACTATCTCTCCTATAACCTCAGGTTTTAAGGAATTGCCAGCAGAAAAGGTCGCGGTACCTGGCTGGACGGGATTCACAAGTATGTGTCTTCCTACTTCTTTTCTAGCTCACCTATCCGGAGCTCACATAACACAATTCCAAGTTAAGAATTAGTTTAAGGAATCTTAATTTAAGAGTAATGTAAGTCATGACTCTATTTCCATGTACTCATGTTCTCTTTCTTTTACAGGAGGAGTATGTGAAATGCGAAAGCCCCTTCTGCTCGGTCCGCCACCCGGACTTTTACGGGCTTGGTGCGTGTCGGACGCACGCCCCTTGTACTGCAAAGAAGGGCAATCTCAAATACTGGGATCCAGTCTCCTGCCCAGTCTGCAAAGGCCTCCTCGACGAGGGATTTGACAACCCTCCGTCCTTAGAAGCCAGGGACAATGCTCGAGAGAAACTGCGCAGGTGGGTGCGCGGTTTCCAGAAAAACGCTGCCGGACCGTATCTCCCCAACGAGAAGATGAGGGCCATCCTTTTTCCGAAAGCGTCGGCAGACTCTGTGATCCCCCAGGATCAGATCCCACTGGTTCAAGTGAACGTTGAACCGGACATCGAGACTACGCTTAGCAAGTGTAGTCTAGACGAGGTGGAGAAGATGTCGGACGTGTCCGACGACACCGAAAGGACCCTCATGGGCGAGAATCCGGAGGATGTAGAGGATCAGGTGGAATACCCTGATTCGGAGGGCGAGGCCGCCCCTCCACCTCCGGCAGCTCCTGTAGTGACCGAGGAGCCAGTCCCCTCTACCTCCGCCGCACCGCAGCCCGTGCTGCCTGCCACCGAAGATGCCACCCGGGTATTGGTGGCCTTAATGGACGAGAGGCTTAGTAAGCATTCCGCCCAGATTACAAGTCGTTTCTTGGAATTGAGGCAACCGAAGAAGATCTCGGTTAAGGATCTTCCTTCCTGCTCGGAGTCTAACCCTTGGAGATACGCCGAGCATATGCCAATCACTACTGGCAAGATTTTCATAAACGACAAGCTTGGGTCTATCCTCCTGGAAGAAGTGGAATTCTTCACGAACTTCGAAGCTTACCCGGACTGTTACGTCTGACTTAAGACCGAACCGGCCTCCAAGGAGGAGACTGAGCCTAAGGAGGTGATCGTGTTTGATCACTCTAAGGCCCAAGCTTTACTGGCAGACTGCCTGAAGAGCCGCGGCTTCACCAATTCGAAAATGCCGGCTCTAAGCAAGAAGCACCCGTCCTTTCTTGCTCCCTCTTCCGCATCCTTCCCCTTCGTGGAAAAAGCCTTCCATGCAGTCATGAAGGCGGTGGAAGAAGGAAAACCCTGTCCTACCCTGGAGGAGTGTAGGCCACTCTCCCTCGCCCTTCCCCCCGACGACAAGTTCTGGAAAGATATCCAGTACACCTTCACGGTTGGGAAGCTGGACCCTGACGTAGCCGGACGTCAGTTTAACGAGGACCTCCCGAAATTGTGACCACCTTCGTCGGGAGCAAGCGACCAAGGAGACTGGCTGCATCCCTCTCTCTCCAGATTCAGCTCGAGGTCATGGCTGTGGACGTTAGGGTCCCGGACCTCTATATGGTTCAGGCAAAAACCCACCTAGTGACCGTGATGAAGGACCTGTACAACTTCATCAGGTCCCGAAGAACCTGCAGAGAGTTCGTGTTTGCCAACGCGGCAGTGAAACACGAACCCCGGAAACTTATCTCCTCAAACATCTGGCGTAAACATCTCTTTCCCTCTGACTTGGTGAAAGAGATCGTCGACAAGGCTGCCTCCGAGAATAGGAACCTTCTCAACAAATGGGGCATGTCGAGAAAGAGGAAATCCTCCCAGGACGAAGGCCTTCAGCCTAAGAGGAAATCTTCCAAATCCTCCAAACCAAGACCCCAGCAGCGTCAACAAAAACGCCAGTTTCCGGGTCCCGCTACTCCCCAAGTGGTCTCTCAACCACAACAGACCTTTCAGTTGGTCCCCCAACCAGAGGGGGTCACAATCACCGGCCTTTACCCCTGCCTACGAGCGTCAGTCAACTACCTTTCGTCCGAGAGGTAGAGGCTCAGGCAGAGACTCCTCGCGCCGGCCCTCCAGGGGCAGAGGAGGGAGGGGAGCTAGCGGCCGAGGTGGCAAGTCCTCAGGAAACCAGAAGCAATGAAGTGCTTCCGGTGGGAGGAAGACTCCGCCACTTTCAGGATCGCTGGACCTTCGATCCTTGGGCACACAGTATCATCAAGAAGGGACTGGGTTGGAGCTGGACGCAACCACTTCCAACCTTCCACCAATTCTTCCAGCCATCAACCCCCCTCTTGGAAGAATATGTCCTAGAACTCTTGAACAAGAAGGTGATTAAGAGGGTAAAGTCCACCAGGTTCCAGGGAAGACTGTTTTGTGTTCCCAAGAAGGACTCAGACAAACTCAGTGTCATTCTGGACTTGTCCCCCCTCAACAAGTTCATTGTGAACTACAAATTCAAGATGCTGACTCTTCAACAAATCAGAGCCCTACTGCCTCGCAAGGCCTACACGGTCTCAATAGACCTGGCGGATGCCTACTGGCACATCCCAATGAACCACCACGCTTCCTCCTACCTAGGATTCCGGCGCAATCGAAGAAGCTACGCCTTCAGAGCCATGCCCTTCGGGCTCAACGTGGCTCCGAGAATCTTCACCAAGCTAGCAGACACGATCATCCACCAGCTACGCCTTCAGGGCGTCCAAGTGATGGCCTACCTCGATGACTGGCTGGTCTGGTCGACTTCGCCAGAAAAGTGTTTGAAAGCTTGCAGCAAAGTAACCCAGTTCCTGGAACATCTGGGTTTCAAGATAAACACCAAGAAGTCTCGCCTTGCTCCAGCTCAGAAATTCCAATGGTTAGGAATCCATTGGGATCTTCAGTCACACCGCCTTCCCATTCCACTAAAGAAAAGGAAAGAAATAGCAGGGTCTGTCAAAAGACTTCTCAAATCCAAACGGATCTCAAGACGACAGCAAGAGCAAGTTCTCGGTTCACTACAGTTCGCCTCAGTGACAAACCCAGTGCTACGAGCACAGCTAAAGGATGCATCAGGAGTCTGGAGACGCAACGCATCCGTCGCTCTAAGAGACCTCAAGAGACACCTACCAAACAGGCTTCGCTCCCTACTCAGCCCGTGGTCAGAAGAAAGGACCTTGAAAAGATCCATCCCTCTCCAACCTCCACCTCCATCGCTCAACATCCACACGGACACTTCTCTGAAGGGTTGGGGGGGGGGGGGGGGCTACTCCCACCAACGACAAGTTCAAGGAACATGGTCTCCCCTATTCAAGACGTTTCACATCAACATCTTGGAGGCCATGGCGGTTCTTCTCACCCTGGAGAAATTATCCCCGCGTCTTTCGATACACATCCGTCTAACTCTGGACAGCTCGATGGTAGTCAGATGTCTCAATCATCAGGGCTCGAGATCGCCCCAGATAAATCAGGTACTTCTTCCAATCTTTCGTCTGGCAGAAAAGAAGAAATGGCACCTGTCTGCAGTTCACCTACAAGGATTCCGCAACGTGACGGCGGACGCTCTATCGAGGACAAACCTCATTGTCGGAATGGTCCCTAGACGCAAGATCATTCTCCTTCATCTCTCGTCAAGTCCCGGAACTACAGATCGACCTCTTCGCAACGAGCGACAACAAGCAACTTCCTCGGTATGTGGTCCCTTACAAGGACCCCAAAGCGGAAGCAGTGGACGCCATGTCCCTGGACTGGAACAGATGGTCCAAGATTTACCTGTTTCCTCCACCCAACCTTCTGCTGAAAGTCCTCTCCAAACTGAGAACCTTAAAAGGGACAGCAGCCCTAGTGGCTCCCAAGTGGCCCCGGAGCAATTGGTTCCCCCTAGTCCTGGAGCTGCAGCCCAAGCTGATCCCTCTGCCGGGCCCAGTTCTCTCCCAACAGGTGTAGAAGTCGACTGTCTTCGCTTCATCAAAGAAAGTCAAGGATCTTCATCTCATGATTTTCTCTCCCTAGCCGTGAAGAAAAGGTTTGGGGTCTCGAAGAAAAGTTTAGACTTCCTAGAGGAATATAAAAAAAAGTCTACCAGAAGGCAATATGAATCATCCTGGAAGAAGTGGGTATCCTTCGTCAAGGCAAAAAATCCTACGGAAATCTCCATAGATTTTTGCATGTCCTTCTTTATTAACCTTCATGGACAAGGCTTGGCAGCCAATACGATTTCCACTTGCAAATCGGCCTTGACCAGACCAC
Source organism: Palaemon carinicauda (assembly GCF_036898095.1). Classification (NCBI taxonomy): domain Eukaryota; kingdom Metazoa; phylum Arthropoda; class Malacostraca; order Decapoda; family Palaemonidae; genus Palaemon; species Palaemon carinicauda. The sequence goes on along the minus strand of NC_090726.1, from coordinate 153,165,343 downwards.
TTCTATACGCCTTCCAAATAGATTTATCCAACAAGATTTTTAATAAACTACCGAAGGCGTGTGCTAGACTCCGTCCAGCACCTCCACCGAAACCCATCACCTGGTCCCTGGATAAGGTGCTTCATTTGCCTCTAGCCTGGACAATGATTCTTGCCCTCTGAAAGATTTGACTCAGAAAGTAATCTTCCTTTTTGCTCTCGCCTCGGGAGCCAGAGTCTGTGAAATAGTGGCATTATCAAGAGAAGAGGGCCAGATACTGTTCGCCGACACGGGAGAACTTACCCTCTTCCCCGACCCCACGTTTCTCGCTAAAAATGAACTTCCCACCAAAAGATGGGGCCCTTGGAGAATCTGCCCCCTGAAGGAAGATGTCTCTCTATCCCCTGTGGAGAGTCTTAAGGTCTATCTTTGAAGAACTTCTGATTTTGGTGGAAGACAGCTTTTCAAAGGAGAAACTTCGTGCAGCGACCTGTCACTAAAACAACTTAGAGCGAAAATCACCTACTTCATTCGCAGAGCGGATCCTGACAGTACACCCGCAGGTCACTATCCCAGGAAAGTCGCCTCTTCCCTAAATTTCTTCCAAGGAATGGACTTCGAAAGCCTCCGATCCTTCACAGGCTGGAAGTCCCCTAGAGTGTTCTTCAAACACTATTCGAAGCAGGTGCAAGAAGTCAAACGATTCGTGGTGGCAGCAGGTAGTGTGATGAAACTTGGTGTTTAGTGCTGCGTAGGACAGCGAGATTTTCGGAGCTTTAACTCAAACGGGTGCCTGTGTTGACCCTAGTGCGATACATAGTGATTTCAAGGGACACTTAGTGTCACTAATGGACTGTTCTTTACCAAGGTGAAATGACATAGATTCGTACACGTGTGCCACATGTTCTCGGACATGAAGTGTGTTTTGATTTAAAAGACTGGCGTTCCTCAGGAACTAGTGATTACAGAAAAGATTGTTTCCCTTTCAGATTCTGCATCACCATCTTTTACCATATCTATGTCTATTATTGTATTTTATTATTTGTACATAAATTTTCATATTTCCATGCAAATTTCAAATAAAATATTTATTTTGCTTACCACATGCATCTCTTTCGCTCCTATTTTTATATGAAAATATATTGCTGTTCGCGTTTTACTGAACCTACTCTAGAGTTATTATGATTAGTATACCTACTATCTCTTATGTACTCACCTAATGGTATAAATTTGTTCCTACACAAATACTTACCCTTCTGTTCTGTCTGGAGACCGACACGATTTCTTCCAGGTGAGTCTTTCTTCGTCAGATTACTTTGAGATGTTCCTCTTGTCCTACTAGGACCTTCCTCGCCAGGGGGGCGGGACGCCGGGTCATTGTAATGCCTCTGGTAGTGACATTACACGGAGATGTCACGGTCTCTTGGTCACCAGACCACGGAACGTTTATTCGGAGTTCCAGGCACTTAAATTGGAAACAAACTCACGATACATTAATTCTCTGGTACACTTCCATCAGGACGACATGGCTTGAGCCCAAAAAAACGGATTTTGAGCGAAGCGAAAAATCTATTTTTGGGTGAGATGGCCATGTCGTCCTGATGGACCCGCCCAACCGTTCCAGTTCAGCCTTCTAGGCCCCTCCCTGCTGTACTGTATCGCGGAGGCCGGTTATGGCTAGAACGGAATGGTGAGGACGGGCGTGACGTCACGCAGCTGCGAGTATCATAACAGGGACGAAGGGAGAGTATCTTTGGAACGGCACCCCAGTTACCTCCCACATTCACTCGCTACATCTTCCCCTCGAAGCGTAAACGCTAGGTGGGGTGCAGATGGCCATGTAACGTGTTAATGCATGCGTCCCCTGTTGATATACGATATTCTATAAGGTTAACCCTTAGAATACTCGCTCCAGAAGTTAGAATTCTGTGAAAACCTTTAGTTTAATTCTCTGGGAATATTTTAGTAGTTATATATATCCAAAGGAAGCTACTGAAGGAACCTTCCATCAGGACGACATGGCCATCTCACCCAAAAATAGATTTTTCGCTTCGCTCAAAATCCATTATATATATCGTCATCGTCGTCGCCCACTCGTGTCCGAGTATTGGGTTCTGTCAGTAGCCATCAGCCTCCTATCAGAAGAAGGGTGGAGGAAACGACAGAATACCAGTAGCTGGGTATATTGTTTTGGGTGGTCGCGGCTTTGCAACGGCCACGCACACACACTTGGCCCACATCGTTTTCACCGCGGCTCAAGACATATGAGACAGGCGGCTTCTACGATGTTGGTTGCATCGGGCTGCCGGGTTCTTGTTATGTCAAGGCCCGCCTTGTTGCCTGCCCGATAGGCATTGCCCTCTTCCGCCGGCGCTGGGAAGCTCCGCCGTTGGGGTCTTGTTTGGTTTGGTTTGGTTTGATTTTGGAGTTTTCCTTCTCCTAGCCTTTGCCTATCTGAAATAAAGGAGAAGGCCTATAGGGATCCAGTCTTGGTCTGGTCTCTCAGAACTGGCCTTAACAGTATGGTTGAGCCTGCCAGGGTGGGTAAACTACCCCGCCGCCATTGCCCAGCCCATCATTGAGACACTCAAGCCACTCTACTGCAGCAAAGTGCTGGACTATCAGAGGGGATTATATATATATATATATATATATATATATATATATATATATATGTATATACTGTATATACACATACATACAGTATACATATATATATATATATATATATATATATATATATATATATATTTACATATACATATGTATATAAATATATGTATATATAAATACAGAACATATATCTATCTATATATCTATCTATCTATATATATATATATATATATGCATATATGTATATATTTGTGTATATATATACATACACACATATATATATATATATATATATATATATATATATATATATATATATATATATGTTATATGTGTATATATATACATACATATATATATATATATATATATGTATATATTTATATGTATATATATATAAATTATATATATATTTATATTTATATATATATATATATATATATATTTATATATATATATATATATTTATATATATATATATATATTTATATATATATATATATATATATATTTATTTATATATATATATATATAAATAGGAATAAAATAGTCAATGCTGCTATCATCATCTTTATTCGGGAGCTTTCGACATAACTTATGTCATCTTCAGCCTATCTGCAATTATCATATGTAAAATTAATAAAATTAATAAAATCATCCTAAGTATATAGTTAGGAAGATACACTTTCATGAATTAATCAACTAGTTCTAAAATCAACCAATCAAGGAACATAAAACCTTAAAAAAAAAACTTATTACACACAACTATATAAAAGACTTAATAACTAATATAACTAGTCACCCGCAGGAGATGATGACCACCCATCCAGACCAGCAACCCACAGACCACACGGATCAA
>NC_090726.1:153154392-153156892 GCF_036898095.1 Palaemon carinicauda | reverse complement strand
TAAACTCATAAGAAATAGTTTTTCTGAGAAGAGGTATATACTCACATGAGTCGTTGATGGTTTCTGACGCCAGTTTAAGAACATCATTGAGAAACCAGGAAACCGAGCTAGGACGAACGGATGGTTTCAGTCTGGCACAGGCTCTTGGAATTGAAGCTAGCAATGAGTCTGTTAGATCTATATTAAACCCGACCAGGAAAATTTTCTTCAAGGCAAGACTTGATGGTAGTAATAGTGTTAGCTGCCAAACCTGACTCAAACAAGGTTCTGAAAAAGGTAACCGTTAGGTTTAATGTCATAAAGACAACATTAGAATCCTTCAAAAACTTTGCTAGTTTTTGACTGCTGAGTCATATTGACGAAGAGTGGAGTCTCTCTTATCTGATTCTAAGAATAAAGTATTCTGGGGATCTATGTTAGCCCCTTTTTGGGCCGCAAACTTCATGAAGTCCATAAAGTTAGGGCGTTCTGAATGTTTGAGGAAGCAAACACAGTGGCGCGTTTGTACTATTTGAGTCAAAGTCGGGTTGGGAATCTGGCGAGGGCGGAGACTCAGCTCCAGTAAAAGAGGAAACCAATTGCTCTTGGGCCAATTGGGGGCTACCAGGGCTACTTGACCTTTGAAGGTTCGAAGTTTGTCCAGCACCTTCATCAATAGGTTAACCGGTGGGAAAAGATAAATCCTTTCCCAGGTGTTCCAGTTCTGAGACATGGCATCTGTGACCATTCTGACTCCAACGGGGTCGTCCTTGAGAGTGCGTCTGCCACAACGTTCCGAACTCCAGCCAGATGGACAGCTGATAGGTGCCATTGGTTTGAGGCTGCTAGGGAAAAGATCGCTACCATCACATGGTTGATGGTGCTTGACTTGGAGCCTCCTCTGTTTAGGCAACGGACTATGACTTCGTTGTCGAGAACTAGTCTCGGGTGTTGCTTCTTGGCCGGGGAAAGACGTTTTAAAGTTAGTAAGACCGCCATGGCTTCTAGGACAATAATAATCAACATGTAACTGCTATATATACTTAATAAATAATGAATAAAAGCGTAATCACGTAAAAGACTAGGCATGCAAAATTAATATGGCGAGAGAGGGACGCAAGTGAGCGGCAAGGAAGGAAGCATGACGTCATCTCGGAAGATGGAAAACAGGGATACCAACCTTACTACTGAAGCGGGTAGATACCGAACAGTAACACAAAATAAAAGGGTTACGCGAGAGTCCCACTCAAACCAAAACGTAAAACTATGTGGAACGTAAATAAGTCAGTGAAATGCTCCTAGGAATGAAATAGCAAAACAGTTCCCCGAGGGAACGCTATCCACTAACATGCACGAAGGCAGGCATACCAACATAACTGAAAGCCTTAACTGATACGTAACACTGATACCATAGCTTATAATAATAATGATACGCTAAAGTTGTAAGCATATAATCGTTGTAAAGGTAAAAATCTCCAGAAAGTTCGAACGAATAACAATGACGAAAGTAAATAACGAACGAACTAGCGAGAAGGGGCAGCGAGCCGGGGAACCACGAACGGTTAAGAATAAATCACTCTGAATTAATAAAACAAAGGCTACACTGCCCATTCACGCTTAAAACTCAAGGATATAGTACTTAACTTCAATGGAGTAACTTGGGATTCCGACATCGATGCGTAGAATGGGAGAAATTACCAAAAAACACAGAGTCAAACACAACAAAGATGTACGCGTATCGGGTGCTATGAAAGGAGTGTTGGGCAAGCATGGGTAGAGTTGGTAGTACTGGCCTGTGCGGCAGTTGTTGTTGAACGGCACCTCACTATTGAGGGATTCTGAAGAGGAAATGTCCAAATGGTGCGAGACCTCTGATTATATTACGCCCCAGTTTATACTGACACCAATAGGTGAGCGAGCTAGTTCAACCTAGCATTCCTATGCCTTTTTTTCTCTGGTAATATTATAGCAGTTATTTACCTTAGAAATGGTGCTAAAGGAGCATTTCACTGGCCGGCACAGGTTGAGCCCAGAAATATATATATAAATATATCTATGCATATACATATGTACATACTGTATATATATATATATATATATATATATATATATATATATATATATATATATATAAATGTATACATACACACACAACATATATATATATATATATATATATATATATATATATATATATATATATATATATATATATATACATAGTACATATATATGTATATATATATATATATATATATAAATATATATATATATATATATATATATATATATATACTGTACATACATATACACACACACATATATATATGTATATATATATATATATATATATATGTGTATATATATATATATATATATATATATATATGTATATATATATATATATATATGTATATATATATATATATATATATATATATATATATATATACCAACTGTTGCACTGAGGTAAAAGTTAGAAAAGGTTGGGCAAGGATGAAGAAAGTTGAAGTAGAAGAAT
>NC_090726.1:153069392-153149392 GCF_036898095.1 Palaemon carinicauda | reverse complement strand
CGGTCCCTTGCCGCCTCTACTGCCGGCGATACCGCCTTACCTCTGGTGACACTCTTTCATAAGATACCCTCCCTCCTCTAAGTCGTCAGCCTTCCGTGTGCCGGAGGCTGCCGCCTTCCATCGGCATACAGCCGACGTCCCACCCCTCCCTTTACCTAGTAACAGCTGGCCGACCTTCGGAGCTGGCCACCGGCATGCCGGCATTGATTGCCGGCGGTCTAGGTATACAACCATATACATATCCATCTTATGAATTGATCCGAGCTCACCAGGCCGTCAGCCTTCGGCTGCCGGAGCCTCCGCCTCCTGCCGCCGACCGCCGGCACCCACGATGGTATTATATTTAGATACTCAATGTGTCTGTCTTGATGCCTTCCACCCTGCTGGACCGGCCTCCGGCGTGCCGTCGGTCTGCCGGCACCCTCCGGTGACATTAAGGGACATGCACCCCTTCTCATACCTGCCGATAACATGTCGACAGTCATCATACTGCAGCCAGATGGCTTAGCCACTTCTATATATAGGTATTGTCTTACCATATAAATCTGTGGCTGTGCTGTCTGATTGCACATTACAATATTCCAGCATACTCTGTGTGTCTTAGTGCAGCCGATTGCCGGAACCTATATCTAATAAGGGGTCTCTCCTATTCCCCATCTACCCCAGGGAACTGAGTGGTCTCAGTCCCTGATACACCTCGCAGGCAATTTCTGTTAGAGGCTTAGCTTCTACCCACCACGGCTTATCCATATGGATTTCCGTTTTGTGACCTTCGGCCACAAAAGAAATTGCCTACTGATAAGGTTACGGTAACCGACTGGGCGGGATTCACAAGTATGTGTCTATCTACTTCCTTTCCCACTCTCTACTCTCAGGCATTATAATACCTTATGAATCGTTTTAATGCTTAAAAACTTAAGATTAAGTTTCCTTAATTTTAGAGTAATGTAAGTCATTCTTATGCCTTCCATGTACTCATGATCTCTTTCTTTTACAGGAGGAGTATATGAAGTGCGAAAGCAACTTTTGCGGAGTGAAGCGCCCGGACTTCTACGGGCACAAGGCGTGCCGGCACGGACCCACGCCCCCTGCGCCGCCAAGAAAGGCGACCTGAAATACTGGGACCCGCAGCACTGTACTGTCTGCAAGAGTCATCTGGTCGAAGCGTTCGACGATCCTCCTTCAGTGGAGGCAAGGGACAACGCTCGAGAGAAGCTACGCAAGTGGGTGCGTGGCTTCCAGAAGAACGCCACCGGACTGTATCTCGCCAGCGAAGATTTGAGGGCCTTACTGTTTCCAAAGGCATCTAAAGACTCCGTGGTCCCCAGTGATCAGATCCCCACCGTCCAGATCGTGGTGGAACCTGATATAGTCATGGCCCAGTCCATGCATGAGTGCCACTTAGATTCCGACAACGTGGAACGTATGTCGGAAGTGTCGGAAGGGACGGAGAGGAACCTCATGGGCGAGGAGCTCGACTATGAGGAAGATCAGGTGGAATACCCTGATTCGGAGCATGAGGTCGCTCCCAAGCCTACTCCCGCATAGACTCCTGCACTGGCCGAGGAACCTGTTCCTTCGACTTCTGCCACCCCGGACCCTCTTCCATCAGGCACTCAGGAGGTCTTCAAGATGCTTGAAGCCCTCATGGAAAGAAAACTTCGTGAGACCCACGAGCTATTCAGGTCTAACCTAGGAAGTTTTAAACAACCGAAACGGATTTCGGTTAAGGACCTCCCCTCTTGCTCGGATACTAACCCATGGAGGTATGCCGAGCATATGCCGATCACGACTGGTAAGATCTTCATCAGTGAGAAGTGGAATTCTTCCCGAATTTCGAGGCTTATCCGGACTGTTACGTCCGGCTCAGGTCCGAACCAGCCTCAAAGGAAGAGATCGAACCGAAGGAAGTAATCGTGTTCGATCTTGCGAAGGCCCAGGCTATGCTAGCCAGTGCGGTGAAGAGTAGGGGTTTCACCAACTCCAAGATGCCGGCGCTCAGTAAGAAGCACCCAACCTTCGTTGCGCCGAACGATGCGACCTTCCCCTTTATAGAAAAGCCCTTCACTGCGGTCTTGAAAGCAGTGGAAGAAGGGAAACCTTGCCCTGTACTGGAGGAGTGCAGACCCTTCTCCCTTACTGTCCCCCCTGATGATAGACACTGGAAAGACATCCAGTCAACCTTCACAGTGGGGAAGTTAGAGCCTGACGTAGCCGGTCGTCAGTTCAATGAGGACCTCCCAAGGCTATATGATCACCTCCTTCGTAAGGAACAGGATACGAAGGAGAGGCTTGCCGCATCGCTGTCCCTCCAGGTACAGCTCAAACTTATGGCTGGAGACACTAGAATCCCGGACTTCTACATGGTCCTAGCCAAAACACATTTGGCAACGGTGACGAAGGACCTGTACAGCTTCACTAGGGCTCGCAGAGCCTGTCGTGAATTCGTGTTTTCCAGCGCGACGGTAAAACACGAACCCCGGAGACTGATTTCCTCCAATATCTGGGGTAAATATCTCTTTCCCTCTTCCCTGGTTAAAGAGATTGCCGACAAGGCCGCCACGGAGAACAAGAACCTTCTCCACAAGTGGGGCATGTCAAAGAAAAGGAAATCCTCTCAGGACGATGGCCCTCATCCTAAGAGGAAGTCCATGAAACCGAAACCCCAGCAACGTCAACAGCGACGGCAGTTTCCCGGTTCCGCTACTCCACAAGTGGCAGCACAGCCACAGCAGACCTTTCAGTTGGTCACCCAGCCGGTGGTGTCGCAGTCACCGGTCTTTACCCCTGCATTCGAGCAACATGCTACTACCTTTCGTCCCAGAGGTAGGGGCTCAAGCAGAGGTTCCGGCAGAGATTCGTCTCGCCGCTCCTCCAGAGGCAGAGGAGGAAGGGGAGCTAGCGGCCGAGGTGGCAAACCCTCGGGACACCAGAAGCAATGAAGTGCTTCCGGTGGGAGGAAGACTCCGCCAATTCCAGGATCGTTGGACCTTCGATCCCTGGGCACACAGCATCGTCAAGAAGGGACTAGGCTGGAGCTGGACGCAACCACCCCCAGCCTTCCAGCAATTCTTCCAACAGTCAACCCCCCTCATGGAAGAATACGTCCTAGAACTCTTGAACAAGATGGTGATCAGGAGGGTAAAGTCAACCAGGTTCCAAGGGAGACTATTTTGCGTTCCCAAGAAGGACTCCGACAAACTCAGAGTCATTCTAGACTTATCCCCCCTCAACAAGTTCATTGCGAACAACAAGTTCAAGATGCTGACTCTCCAACAAATAAGGACCCTTCTGCCCCAAGGGGCCTACACGGTCTCCATAGACCTGGCGGATGCCTACTGGCACGTTCCAATGAATCATCACGCTTCCTCCTACCTAGGATTTCGACTCCAAAGGAAAGGTTACGCCTTCAGGGCCATGCCCTTCGGGCTCAACGTGGCCCCACGGATCTTCACCAAGCTGGCAGACGCCATCGTCCAACAGCTCCGCCTTCGCGGCGTCCAAGTGATGGCTTACCTAGACGACTGGCTGGTCTGGGCGACATCGCCCGAAGATTGTGTAAGATCCTGCAACAAAGTCACCCAGTTCCTAGAATATCTGGGATTCAAGATAAACACCGAGAAATCTCGCCTCTCTCCAGCTCAGAAGTTCCAATGGTTGGGAATCCATTGGGATCTTCAGTCACACCGCCTTTCCATCCCGAAGAAGAAGAGGAAGGAAATAGCAGGGTCTGTCAGAAGACTGCTGAAATCCAAACGGATTTCAAGACGACAGCAGGAACAAGTTCTAGGCTCTCTACAGTTCGCCTCTGTGACAAACCCAGTGCTTCGCGCACAGCTAAAGGATGCCGCGGGAGTCTGGAGACGTTCCGCATCCATCCCTCGAAGAGACCTCAAGAGACGGCTCCCAAACAGACTTCGCTTACTATTAAAGCTGTGGTCGGAACCAAAGGCCCTGAAAAGGTCCATTCCTCTTCAACACCCGCCTCCATCGCTCAACATCCACACGGACGCTTCACTGGAGGGTTGGGGAGGTCACTCCCACCAACAACAGGTTCAGGGAACATGGTCTCCCCTATTCAAGATGTTTCACATCAACATCTTGGAGGCCAAGGCGGTTCTTCTCACCCTGAAGAAACTCTCCTCGCCTCCCTCGATCCACATCCGTCTGACTCTGGACAACTCGGTGGTAGTCAGATGTCTCAATCGTCGAGGCTCGAGATCGCCCCAGATAAATTAGGTACTTCTTCCAATCTTTCGTCTGGTAGAAAAGAAGAAATGGCACCTGTCTGCAGTTCACCTACAAGGATTCCGCAACGTGACGGCGGACGCTCTATCACGGACAAGCCCAATAGAGTCGGAATGGTCTCTAGACGCAAGATCATTCTCCTTCATCTCTCGCCAAGTCCCAGAACTTCAGATCGATCTCTTCGCAACGAGCGACAACAATCAACTTCCTCGATATGTGGCCCCGTACGAGGACCCCAAGGCAGAAGCAGTGGATGCCATGTCACTGGATTGGAACAGATGGTCCAGGATATACCTGTTCCCTCCCCCCAACCTTCTGCTGAAAGTCCTCTCCAAACTGAGATCCTTCAAAGGGACAGTGGCCTTAGTGGCTCCCAAGTGGCCCCGGAGCAATTGGTACCCCCTGGTCCTGGAGCTGCAGCCCACGCTGATCCCCCTCCCGGGCCCAGTTCTCTCTCAGCAAGTACAGAAGTCGACTGTCTTCGCTTCATCACTGAAAGTCAAGGATCTTCATCTCATGATTTTCTCTCCCTGGCCGCAAAGAAAAGGTTTGGGATCTCGAAGAAAAGTCTAGACTTCCTCGAGGAATACTAGACCGAATCCACACGACGGCAATACGAATCTTCCTGGAGAAAGTGGGTCTCGTTCGTCAAAGCAAAAAACCCTACGGAAATCACCATTGATTTTTGCATGTCCTTCTTCATTCACCTTCATGGACAAGGCTTAGCGGCCAACACGATTACTACCTGCAAATCGGCTTTGACTAGACCACTACTGTACGATTTCCAGATTGATCTGTCCAGTGATATCTTCAATAAACTGCCAAAGGCATGCGCTAAACTACGCCCAGCACCTCCGCCAAAACCTATCTCCTGGTCCCTGGACAAGGTGCTCCATTTTGCCTCTAACCTGGACAACGATTCGTGCTCTCTCAAGGACCTGACTCAAAAAGTTATTTTCCTTTTTGCTCTCGCCTCGGGAGCCCGAGTCAGCGAAATAGTGGCATTGTCAAGAGACGAGGGTCATATCCTGTTCGCAGATACAGGAGAACTTACTCTCTTCCCTGATCCGACGTTTCTCGCAAAAAATGAATTACCCACCAAGAGATGGGGCCCTTGGAGAATCTGCCCCCTGAAGGAAGATGTCTCTCTATGCCCAGTGGAGAGTCTTAAGGTCTATCTTCAAAGAACTTCAGACTTCGGTGGAGGTCAACTCTTCAAAGGAGAAACATCGGGTAGCGACCTGTCACTGAAACAACTAAGAGCGAAAATCACCTACTTCATTCGCAGAGCGGATCCTGACAGTACACCCGCAGGTCATGATCCTAGAAAAGTCGCGTCTTCTCTGAATTTCTTCCAGAGCATGGATTTCGAAAGCCTCAAGAGCTTCACAGGGTGGAAATCATCGCGCGTTTTCTTCAAGCACTACGCGAAGCAAGTGCATGAAGTTAAACATTTCGTGGTAGCCGCAGGTAGTGTTATGAAACCTGCCGTTTAACTCTGCATAGAACAGCGAGTTACTTGGGACTTTAACTCTACGGGGGCCTGTGTTGACCCTTGTGTGATACATAGTGATTTCATGGACACTTAGTGTTTCTAATAGACTGTTCTTATCAAGGTGAAATGTCATAGACTTAACATGAGTGCCACATGCCCTAGGGCATGATATGTTTTTCTTTGAAAAAGACTGACGTTCCTCCGGAACTTGTGTTTCTAAAAGTGAAATTTCTTTCAGATTCAAGATTGAAGTCTTTTATTTTCTATGTACATTATTCTTATTATTGTAAATTAACTTTACACCTTTTATTGCAATTGTTTTCACTATAATCTGCAATCTATGAAATAAAATGTCTATTTTATTACATGTGCATCTCTCTCCGCTCCTATTATTACAATGAAATACATGATTGTCATAGTTTCATTTACCCCTTTCCTTTGGAATGAGAAGAATAATATAAATTACCTGTATTATATACTCACTCATGCTGTGTAATATTCCTACTTGAATACTTACCTTCGTACTGCCTTCGAGACCAGATTGATCTCTCCTCCATGGAGTGTAGTGATTAAGTATCACTTGTTTATACTTGAGAATATTCCTACCCGAATATTAACCTTCTGTCTTGTCTCCGAGTCCTGCACGAACTCTCTGCAGGGTGAGTAGCCCTTCAATGATCACTTCGGATTTTGGTATGATCCGCCGGGACTTCTCTGCCAGGGGGGCAGGAAGCTGGATCCCCACGGAAACTTTAACGAGGACACATTACATACCTCTATTTGGAGCCCTTGGCACTTATTTTAAAAGGGGAAATTTTCCACGATACATTAATTCTCTGGTACACTTCCATCAGGACGTCATGGCTTGAGCCCAAAAAACTGACGCGAAAAATCTATTTTTGGGTGAGATAGCCATGACGTCCTGATGGACCTTCCCGTCTATTCTAGTCCAGCCTTTCAGGCCCCGCCCTGTCCTGCTGTATCATGGAGATTAGCAAGGAGCTGGCCTCAGGATGAGGACGGACGTGACGTCATTTAGCAATGGCGCCCGTTTGTTTACGTTTCGAGTACCAAAAGCAGCCACGGATGAGTGTAACTGTGGAACGGCTCCCCAGTTATTCTCCACCTTTCCATATTGAAGTGTTAACTCTATATGGGGTGCAGATAGCTATGTGGCGTGTTAATACATACGTCCCCTGTTGATATACGATATCCTAGAGGGAAACCTTTAGGGTACTCGCACCAGAAGTTAGAATTCTGTGATAACCTGTAGTTTAATTCTCTGGGAATATCCCTGTAGTTAAATATACCCAAGGAAGCTACTGAAGGAACCTTCCATCAGGACGTCATGGCTATCTCACCCAAAAATAGATTTTTCGCTTCGCTCAAAATCCGTTTATTATGATCGAAGATGGAACATACAGTAAACAAATGGAAGGTTTCCGTTTCAGGCGGCGTCATAAAGGAAAACTTTTTCTAATTCATTTCGAAGTTCTAAAAAAACTAAGTAGAACAACATTGGTAATAACAAAATCATCATATAAAACTAACCTATACACAGATGTGTAAATGCATTCGTTTCTTTGTTATGATCAGAGATAAACGTAAACAAAACAATGGTTGTCATTTTTCATTGTGCTTTTTGGCGTGTTTAGGAAACTCCTGATATAAAATCTTCTTTATTTTGATAATTTAGGATTTTCAATGATACAACAAAAGCTTCTCTATACAGTGATGGTTTTGCTATTCACCAGTTGTCTTATACAATAGATATGACAAACATTAAAATTTGTCTGTATTTTGGGTCGTGTTGTAACGGGAAATATACGGTGTTTACACACATCCTGGTTGTAACTTTAACCTTTTTTTTCAAGTTATTAGAACTTTAAAGTATATTATATGTTTGATTTATTTACAAAAACAATTTGATATTATAAAATAATACAGTATAGTACATAGAAAGTATTGGAAATGGGTGGTAAACACGTTTGAATAGGCAAGTTGCTGGTTGCCATGCCCCCAATGGAATTATTTCTGTTAGTTGTGTGTTTCAAAATATGCGATTTTCCATTTATACGAGGTCATTGATCGACCAAATTCTCGCATAATTCGGGACCCTACTGTATTGCTTTGGTCTAAATTTTCCTTACCAATCACCTTACAACGTGTTTCACTTAGGGCCAAGATATCCAACCTATATTTCATAAATTCACTCCCCTTGTTGTAACTTCCCAATCTTATTCATGGTTCTAACATTCCAATTACCTATTCTAAATTTTTCTTTAGTATTTATAAACTGGGAGAGTCTTAGCACCCCGCTACGCCCTGGACTGGGGGAGCTTCTGTCATGTTCTCTTTCCATTACTGACTAAATCCATAGAAGCTGGCTAAATACATCAAAGGATAGCCAGTTTCTTGTGATGCACAGTGCCTATCTAACTAAGGCAAGTGACCCTTGCCGGTCCATATCAATTCTAGTAAGATCAACAGCCAGGCATCAGGAGTAGAAGCCAAAGAGATAGTTTGTCCATCGCCTTAAACCCAATCCGTCACCCTGCTACCAGTGACTTCAATGAGATTTAGGGGGGAATTTCCTCCACACCCAATGCTCTCATTACTCCACCAAGTTGCTCATCCACTTATACGAGTTTAACTGTTGCCAAACACGGATTGTTAAGATATACCGCTTAGCAGGTACATGTTAAATTATTGCATAAGGAATTCCATCGGGTCTAGGGGCTGTATCATTACAAGTAGCAAGTGCGGAATCAAATTCTCTTTTTAGTACAAGGAGCATTATAAGATTCTTTCCTGTTGAAAAATTTAAAATTTTCTCTTCTTCATTGCTCCTCATGAAGAAGACATCACAATGTCCATCCGATATTTATTGGCGGGACTTAATAGTGGGTGGAGCTTCAGTAACTCTGTTGAACAATACATTGCCATAAAACCCTCCAAATGTGTAAAAACTGCTTTGCTTTCTTAGGAACAAATACGTTGCATCTCTTTTTCACTATATGGTAAAATACGTACACAGCAGTGTTGAAGGGGTTAATAGTCATGCTTTCTCCATCATGAGGCTACACAGAATTCTAGAAGTTTTATTCCAGCTGTCACCAAGTTGATGAACGATCTTCCTAATCAGGTAGTTGAATCGGTGGAACTCCATAAGTTCAAACTTGTGGCTAATGATTTTAGTTTTTATAATCTATGTATGAAAGATGTGTTTTAATGTTGTTAATGTTTTTTAAATATTCTATTCTAATCGTGCAATGCTTTTCTTGTAGTTTATTCATTTTCTTTCCCCAATGGCTTTTCCCAGATGGAACCCTTAGCCTTATGGCATCCTGCTTTTCAAATTAGGGTTGTAACTTAGTAGGTAATAATAATAATAATAATAATGATAATAATAATAATAATAATAATAATAAATTGTATGCACTAACAAATAATCATCTAAAAATTTTGCTCCCTTTTTGTACTTTCATAAATATTAATCTATATAGTTTTTGTTTGTAAAAATACTTACTTACTTTTTCTTTTCTTTTTACCTTTTACTTCCTATTCATTTACTCTTCATTATAGCATATAAACATCTACGGAACAGAACATTTATTATCCATTTTCTTCCTGGATAGCTAGTACAACAAAAAGATAAATCATTACTAGTTATAAGTGTAATATAATTTAATTTCATGACATTCTTACAGACTATGATACATTTCAGTGTGTTAACAAAATTTAATCAGACTTCTGGTTGAAATAAAAAAACAGATGACTATGCTAAAAGTGTTTTAAGGAAACCCTGAAAAAACCCTATGGAGTACTTATTACCAAAAGAACACCGTGTACCACATTAAATGAAATAAGTTCAATTTCAAAATACAATTTTCACTATTAAGTTCCAGCCCTTAAAGTAAAGTAAAGTAAGTCAATGCTACATACCAAATCAATCAACGTAAAAATGGGAAGATTGACAGCAATCTCTCTCCCATTTCAAGTCATGTTTGTGTTGCCTAGGTGCACATTGAAATGGTTATGGGGAGACAACAAAAAATAATGCCTGATATTATATTACCACAAATCCATTTAAAAAAAAGTTTTCAATACACACAAAAAATAATTTTTTTGAAGTACAATTCTAATGTAAATTCCATTTTAACAAAAATGGCCCCATCCAGACAATAAACAATATCCATTAACAACAAAATAAACAATATCCATTTACACCAAAATAAATAACACTATTTCCTTTCAATTGTCTTAAACGTGTAAAAATGAAATTGGCTTAAGCATGGTAAAGAGCATTACTGTGGATAGCTATGATTCAGTTGAAATTAGTTTTACATTAAAGTACGAAATTTACCATGATTAACACTACAAAATTCTCCCACTAACATAAGTTGATATTTCGAAAAAAACTCATTCCAAATTTTGTACCATACATGTCTAAAAATATTTTCTAAGGCTAAATTTCCTTTTACTGAAAAACCTGTATATCTACCTATCAAACAAGCAACCCTTGGTAGTTTGATGTAAAATATGAGAGCCTACAACAAGATGCTTTTTCTGTTCAATATAATATGAGCAATAATTTAAATACAATTTATTGTATTAAAGAGTATGACTGATAGAATAAACAAAAAACTATCCTGACAGACCGAAGCTAATCGAATGAAAATTTCAATAGGTACCTTAAACGTGCTTGGCTTTCTTTGTAAACAAGATATTCACTTTGATCAAACCAACTGTTTTTCCACTTATTCTGAAGAACAGGCTTTCCCACGGGAACAATGACATCCTTTTCTTCTAATTTGATAGTCTTATCTTTCTTAGGATCTGTAAAGAGAACACAATTACTTTTTTTTCTTTTAATTTTAGAGCAACTGTTGTACAACTATTTTGCTGTTTTCAACTGAATATATAATATAAGTATTTTCATCGTACACGAGAGACATTAGTACTGTCTGGTAAATCAGTAAACAAATCAAAAAAGGTAGAACAGTATATATAGCAGAAAATAAATACGCCCTGAATTAAGCTTACCTGGCTCCTTCCTTCCCCGGGCTACAATGCTGTCATAACCATCAGGTGCCTTTCTAAGACTTCCATCAGACTTGGTTATACTGTGCTCTTTTCCTAAAGCAACCTCAACAAGAAACATGAATCCTACATTGTTTTCGCCTTCAAAGGTTCCATAATGGGAACAAACTGGAACCAAACACATTCATGCATAAGAAAAACCAGAATTTTAATTACACATGTTTTCATTTCTTTACTTACTGGTGTTCAGATTGCTTCTTCTCTAGAAATGGTTTATTGACATTTACCCCTCTAATTTTATAGGAAAAAAAATCTAATTTCTTTCCTTTAAAAAAGTACATACCCTACTTAAGTAATGATGCAATATAGTAGTTAAGGGTATGAAGTATGCTGAGAGTTTTCCATTCTTTAGTTTTGAAGTTAAAAGTATTCCCTACTTAATGACATCACAAATCAGTGGTGAGGCAGGTTGGCAAATATATGAACATCAGGTGTGCATAGAAAAGA
This sequence comes from Palaemon carinicauda, assembly GCF_036898095.1. Lineage (NCBI taxonomy): Eukaryota > Metazoa > Arthropoda > Malacostraca > Decapoda > Palaemonidae > Palaemon > Palaemon carinicauda. The sequence continues at coordinate 153,138,099 of NC_090726.1, read as the reverse complement.
AAAATACAATTAAAATTCTGTTTATTTCTATGAGCCTTCCCTGATGTTCATATTGCTGACTCCCACAATCAGATGGAGATGGGACTGTGAAGGAGAGATAGATCAACAAAATTTTGAAATATATATCCTAATTAAATATGACTAGAATTTAATGAAATTAATCTAACAGTGGCTGCAATACAGGTCTACAGATTGTTTTTAGATCTGAAATATTAAAAAAAAATTATATTAAAAAAACAAACTGTTTAGAAGAACATAGCAGCAACTTCTACATGACCTAGAGGGCAATAATATCGATAATAAAGTTAGGATTCTTCAAGATAATGTCCATCGAACACCAAACCGGTATGTTATTGAACTGTCTAAAATTCTTTAAAAAAAAACTTTGTGCAAAAATTAAGAGATGTAGGTATAATCCTAATATTCTAGATCCTAAATCCTCAAGGCTTATACATACAGTATAAGATTTGGATCCAAAATTGGAGCGTTCCTGAGCCAAAAACTTTCAACAAAATAGACACTGCCTTTAAAGGACGAACTGACATTTTAATCTCACATAGTCAATTAGGGGTCCTACCAGCAATGTCCATAGTTTGTTGAAAATATACTGAACATCTTTTACTGAACAAGAACCATTATTCTCAGATGAAATATTTACAACTGATTATAATTAGGAAGTGAAAAATAATTGTGGCCGACTCTTTATTCCTTTAAATAATTAGCTCTGAATAAAAGCAAACGAAACACATGCTCCCATAGCCTAGTGCTTGCAGAATATTATGCATTTACCAATTGAATCTATAGGTGAAAGTTTCCCAAATATTGAAAAATAAACCTACTACATATGCAAAACCAAATCTCCATCCTGACAAGTAGATCTGATTACAGGCAACCTATAGTGACAGTCTTAAACACATTTGTTATAATACCTGTAAGTAGGCCTAGATGTCTATTTCAAGGTGCTTGAATACCAAACTAAGTTGAGATTGGGAATTCTTTTTAAAAGGCCATCTTTGATGGAAATTCTTTTCCTAAAAGGACATCTTAAAAACTTTTAACAATATAAACATAGCTGGTTCTTGTTATTGATACATTCTTATACTGACCTTCATAAAAATAAATAAACGGTGTTTTCCACATGGTAAGTGAAGTTGAAAATATACAAAGAAAACCTGATGAAGGAGCAAACATGAGTATTTACAGGCAACCACACCCTTTCCAAACTTCTGGACATACTGTGAGGTACAAGAGATAGACCATACCCGAGTGATGCTTTATTCCTGAGACAGGCAGAGTACAGTATATTGACCTGTGTAAGTGGAAATATAGCAACCTGCTGGGCAGGTGACTGAACGACCGCGAACAGGTGTGAAATGAGGGGCATTTTTGTTTTCTAACATTGAGAGTATGATAATATAAAAGCCCACGCTTGACATATAATAATGAATCATATATAAAAATGAAGGGCAGATGATTCTGTGCCTAAATGCACAAAAAATAATACAAAGAATATGCACAATGCTGAAAAGAGCACTACAAGTGTTGTAGGACGTTGTCCTTACAACTAACCCCCCCCCCCAAAAAAAAAACTATTAAAATGGGAACATTTTAATGATTGTATGAAAAGAAATAAAATGGGTAAAACGAAAACATACATATTAATCTCTGTTGTAAGACGGGGGTTGCAGGCGGCCCCTTCACCGGGACACTAGGACTGGAGAGTCGTTATTCTTGATACGCGGTTGCAGGATGCCGCTCCAGTGGGGAGAACCATGGGGTTTGACTGCTGGTTATAGTTTCTTTGAACTGCGTCTGGTTGGGCTTCTTGTGTCTTCTGTTTGGTTGTTCTGGGAAGGCACTCGTAGGCGCTGTAGTGGTTTGCGGACTGTGGCCAGGGGTAGCACCAGAACTGCCTAGTGTCCGAATACCGACCACACTCCAACTTTCACTACACACAAAGGTAAAACGGTGGAATACCCAAAAATCTAGGTAACAGGTCAAGAGAACGGAGCACTGGGCACCACCCCTTGATTTATACTGGGCAAGGGGACCCAGCTAAAAATACAATTGCATTTTATTCTTCAGAGATAAGCCATTTTCAGGTTATTTAAGAAAAGAAAAAAAAAAAAAAAAAAAGAAAAAAATGATACTAAGAAAAAAATTAGTGGCTGAGAAGGGGACACACTGGTGTAAGGAACTGGAATGAAATGCTGTTTTCATAAAAACAAGAAAAATATTTTTGAAAAAAAAAAGAATTGTATATCATTCCTGAGAGAAGAAAAAAAATTTCAATCCTCAGTGTTACACCCAGAGGGGGTGGCTAAATAGCATATCAAATACACTATAGCAAGTTCCTAACACTATGCTACAAACATCTACATGTTATAGTACAAAATAAATGCCATCATGTGTACATTGCTGTTCACAATTTATGCAACAAACTAGGCCAACTTGTTTCACTGCATCATTGATGAGAATCTATTCAGTACTGAATCATTATATCACTATATATTTTATGCTTGAATTGGTCACAATTATATAGTAGTGTAGATTCTGTTGTCCCTTTGAATGTAAATCTAGTCAACATAATTGATAGGCGTATCCCTTCTCGTGTGCTAAGGTACCGAGTGAAGGACAAACCGTGGTTCAATGATTATTGTAGACGTGCTTATTTGGAGAAGCAGGAGGCCTATCATCTTTGGAAGGGTAACAGATCAGATTTGACCTGGAATAACTATACTCCGTTTTGAGCTTTTGCTCAGGAGTTTATGCCTCAACTGAAAAGGAAATACAATTTAACCATAAAATAAACCCTTTCTGGTACAACTCAGGAACATATATGGTGGTCTACCCTTAAATCTGCACTCTTTGGAGTTGATGCAACAGTTCCTCCTTTACTTAAACCAGATGGCTCAATCACTCATTGTCCAAAGGAAAAGGCAACCTTTTTGGTTGATTGTTTTGACAGTAAACGGAGTACTGAAAAACTTGAACTTCCACATTCCTGTTTTCCTGAGGCTATACTAACTAGTTTAGCTTTTCAATCTTGTGAAATTAAAGCTCTGTTGATGGACCTTGATGCTTATGGAGGTGTAAACCCAAATGGTATTTTTCCTTGGTTTTTTATAAAGACAGGAGATTTCTTAGCTCCAAAGTTATCTGTTATTTTACGCAAGTTAGCAAGAAGAGGAGCTTTTAGCACTTGTTGGAGAATTGGTAATGTTACTCCTCTATGTAATGTTTGTGGTAGCTCAAGTCCAACTGATTACTGCCTAGTTCCCATAACTCCCATATTATCTAAAGTTTTTGAACGTCTTCTGGCAAAACGTCTTAATAGGTTTGCTGAAGGTAATCATCTATTCCCTAGTTTGCAATTTGGTTTTTTAAAGGCCTGGGAGCATGTGATGCCCTTCTTACAATCTCCAATGCTGTACAGAGATCCCTTGATTGTGGTCAGAAAGTTCGTATGATTGACCTTTATTTTAGTGCTGCCTCTGACCGTGTTAATCATGAGGCCCTTGTTTTCAAACTCAAACAGTTGGGAGTGGGTGGGTCGTTTCTTAGCATTATTATTGATTTTTTAAGTAATAGACCTCAAAGAGTTGTTGTTTGTTCTCCTGTCTGGTCTTCAGCTGCTGATTCTCATCTTAATTTGTTGGACAGGAACTTATGGTCTATTAAATTTCTTATTCCTGATCTAGATATTAATCTTTGGCACCGTCGTTCAATTAGTTCATCATGCATGTTGCATAAGATTTTTCATAACTCTGGCCATCCTTTACATTCAGATCTCCCTGGACAATTCTATCCTGTTCGTAATACTAGACAGGCAGTTAATTCTAATAGCCAGGCCTTCTCCATCTTCAGGCTCAATACTACACAGTATTCTACAAGTTTTATTCCAACTGTTACCAAGTTGTGGAATGATCTTCCTAATCGGGTAGTTGAATCAGTAGAACTTCAAAAATTCAAAGTTGGAGCAAATGTTTTTATGTTGACCAGGCTGACACGAGTCCTTTTATAGTTTATATATGACATATCTGTTTTTGACGTTGTTAATCATTTATATATGACATATCTATTTTGACGTTACTGTTTTTAGAATGACTTACTGTTAATTTGTTCTCATCATTTATTTATTTCCTTATTTCCTTTCTCACCGGGCTATTTTTCCCTATTGGAGCCCTATAATAATAATAATAATAATAATAATAATAATAATCAGTTCACAGTAGTTTATAACATGTCGGAATGTTCACGTCACTCCAACAATTCTATGGTTAACAGGATACCCAACGTATGTCTGATATACATACATTCCCGCAGTCCACTGGCTGGGCTATTTCATAGCAGTTCAGGTCAAATCCCTCGCACTTGGGAATTTCTGTCAACATACATTATAAAATGTCTGCTGTATGCCTTTTTTTCTTTTTCTTGATAAAGAAACCTATTATTTTACATCTGCTTGACTCCCTACTGGGTGTAGGGTCTTGCTGTTATTACATGTCAAAAGAAATAATAACAGATTAAGGCACTTCTTTGGGGGGCACTTGAGGTCTATAAAAAAATTTAATAATGTGTCTCATAATATCCAAACCAAAATGTTTTTTCATACACACAAACCATCATTTATTGCAGCTCCACCCATGCTGCTCGTGCACATTGACGTCGCTTTCTGTATGAGCAGGCTTTAATCTGTCCAAGGTCAGCCCGTCTTCTGCTCCATGGACCAAGATCTTAAATGCCTTCTTTGTCCTCTCCACCACACGATAGGGCCCTTTGTAAGGACATGAGAGCGGGAGGGGGGTGGAGGGGTGACCATCCTGTCTGACAAAGATGTAGGGGCAGGTGTCCAGTGAGGCAGGCCTGAAGTGCTTTGTCCTTCTGCATACGTTTTGTGGCAGGGCGTGAATTTTCCTGCCCTTTCTCGAAACTGGGCACGGCTGACGTCTCTGGTGTCTGGATTGGAGGGGAAAAACTCGCCGGGAACCACAAAGAGGTGTCGCCATTTGCTTTTGGGGCCGTTCGAAGACCGAGGATGACCCAGGGAAGTTGCTTGACCCAATGCTCGTCTGTGCATCGGGCCATTAAGGCAGCCTTCAGGGACCTATGGCTTCTTTTGACCATGCCGTTGGCTGCCGGGTTGTAAGCTGCCGTGCTGTGCAAGTTGGTCGCCATCGGGCGGGCGAAGGATGCCCACAGGTCCCAAGATGAAAGTAGGTCCCTGTCAATTGTCATATCGTCCGGGACCCCAAAATGGCTGACCCAGCTGGAGAGAAGGGCCTAGGTGCAAGCCTCATGGGAGTCGCCTCTGGCCACCTCGTTGAACGGTCGATGATTGTGAGGAGGTACCTGGCGTTGCCCGAGGGTGGTAAGGGCCCCACAATGTCAACCTGGATGTGTCCAAACCGTCGCTTGGGTTGAGGGAAACTGCACACTCCTGACTTGGTGTAACAACCGACTGCCGATTTAACACGCTGTGCATGCACATGCCCACTCTCGTGAATCCTTCCTGATCCCCGGCTACATGCATTTGTCGGTCATCAGCTTGGTGGTAGTCCTCGATGTGGGGTTGCAAGAGACCATGGATGACGTCGAATACCAGCCTTCGTCTCGACGGTGAAATGAAAGATAGAGGGCGGCCTGTGCTGGTATCGTCCTCCCACAGAAGGGAAGTCGAGGAGGACCTCGCGTCTGGTGTAGTTTGTCTTCTGTTTGTTCCCGGGCGATGTCCTCGTAGTCCACGCTGATGTGGATGGAGTTGATGCTGATTCTTGACAGAGCGTCGGCCACTGGGTTCTTTCTCCCCGGGACGTAGCTAATAGTGCAGCCGAACTCGGAGATGGCAGCCAGGTGTCGTTGCTGTCAGGCAGACCATGGGTCCCCAGGCTTGGTGAAGTCGTGGACCGGAGACTGGTTTTCCCTTCTGGATGGTGAATGAGGTTCCCTCCAGCAGGTATTTGAAGTGCCTGATGGCGAGGTACACTGCCGGAAGCTCGCGGTCAAAAGTGCTGTAGCGAGTCTCGGGTGGTTTTAACATCCTGCTGAAGGAGGAGAGTGGTTGGGGCACGTTGTTGATCACCTGCTCCAGGACGGCGCCGCATGCAACGTTACTGACATCCGTAGTTAACCTCAGGGAGAGCCTGGGGTCCTGATAGGCCAGGTTTGTGGCCTTGCAGAGGTAGTCTTTGTTTGCTCGAAGGCTTCTTGTTGAGAGGGACCCCATGGTAGCTTCTTTGCTTTCCCCTTCAGGACATTGAGAAGGGGGGTCATCACGCCAGCGATGTTGGGCAGGAACCTCCGGTAATGGTTTGCCATGCCAATGAATTCTTGAAGGGACTTCACGGAAGTCAGTGTTGGGAATTTGTTTATGGACTCCACCTTTGACATCACAGAGCGCATGCTCCTTTTTCAGAGTTCGTGCCCCAGGAACTCCACCTTCTCAGGCACGAATGTGAATTTGTCGAAGCGTACCATGAGGCCATTCTCCTGCAGGCACTTCAGAGCCGTCCTCACGTGCCCCAGGTATTCCTCCTGCGTCTTGAAGAACACAAGAATGTTGTAGATGGTGCAGAAGGGAAGGTTCCCCAAGATGCTGTCCATCAGACGCTGGAAGGTCAGCCCAGCGTTTCTCAGGACGAACATCGGGTAGGAGAAGACGTAGGACCCAAAGGGGGTGATGATGGCTGTCTTTGGGATGTTGGGGTGCACGGAGACCTGAAAATAAGACTTTAAGAGATCCATCTTGGAGAAAATAGTGCCCTGTGGAGGGCCCCAGTGAGATCCTGTAAGTTGGGCAATGAGTATTGGTCAGGTGTCGTGGCCAAATTTAGGCGTCTATAATCGCCTCTGGGCCTCCAGCTCCAGTTGGGTTTCTTGACCATGTGCAGTGGAGAGGCCCATAGGCTGGATGCCTTTTTGCAGATTCCCATGCGCTCCATCTTCTGGAAGGTGTGCTTGGCATCCTGTAGCTTCTGTGGCGGGAGGCGTTGGAACCTGCAGTGGGTTGGGGGGCCCGTCGTTGAGATATGGTGGAATATCCCCTGCTTGGCGGGGACCCCCTCTAGTTGGCGGAGCTCGGGTTTGAAGACCTCCGGGAATTCCTACGTAGGTCCCTTGGTCAACTAGTCGTTTGCGACACAAGTCTACCAGCAGTCCGTGGTGAGCGAGGAATTCGGCTCCAAAGAGGGGCGCCTTGACGTCTGCAATCAGGAAAGGCTAGCTGTAATCCTGGCCCATGATGGATATCTTCAGTGTCCTCACCCCGTAACAGGTGATGGGGCTGCCATTCGCAGCAACCAGGGCGGCCCTGTCATCTGATGGGAGGCCGTGGTTGTCCTTTGAAGGCGGGAACGTTGACACCGTAGTGCCAGTATCCACCAGGAACCTTTTCCCTGAGTTGAAGTGAGGATGTAGAAGCCAGTGTGATCGAGCCTCGTGTGCACCACGGTTACTTGTAGGCATGGTCGCCTACCTATTTTTTTTTGGATGCGCATGGTTGGACACACTTCCATGCCTCTTTCCCCCAGACTCGGTGGAAGTAGCACCATCTAGGAAGGTCGGGGCCCTTGTGGTAGCAGTCCTCTTGTTGCCGTTGCTCCTGCTGGGGGCGGAGCTGGAGTTGCTGCTGCTGTCGGTGAGGCAGGAGTATTGGGGTCTCCCGCTGTGGATCACCTTGACCCCTACCTCATCTGGCTCCGCCGGGTACTCTTCTGTCTCATTCGTGATGGCGTTGATGGAATCTGCTAGGCTGCCAGGTGGAAGCCTTCGCGACCAACGATGGCACGTCCAGGTCCTCGGCGCCCTCCAACTGGGAGCTGATGCTTTGGGGAAGATGACATAGGAAGATCTCCCTTGACAGGCTGATCTCCTTAGGCCGCCCATTGCTGTCGAGCTCGTTCAGCTAGAGGTGGTCAACCAGTTGGTCCCATGCTGCTGAGGGACGCACGTTGCTGAGGTGACTTTGTCATCAGTCGAAGTCGCGCTGGGCTCTAAGGGGTACGTCGTAGACCTCCGCCAGTTTCTTCTTCAGGGGGCTGTACCTCAAGGGTCCCAGCCCCGTTTCAGCCAGGAGGAGTATCTTTTAAATGTGTCCAATAGCAGCATTACCATCAATATGTCCGATTTTCTTATTTCATCGGTGATGTTTGCCAACCTGAAGTGGGACTCAGCACGCTAAAACCATACCGTTGCTGCATCCGGTGTGAATGGAGGTGGCTGTAACTTACGTCCCATCGACATCTGTGTGGCCGTTTGCATTACTTGTGTGAATATCGCGCCGTGCCCTTCGGTTGCGAGGGGCGAGGTACTGTCAAAGTCTGAATCTGTCATCTGACTTCACACTCCAAAACTCGGTCGTGAGCCATATTTAGTCAGCTAACGGAGAAGGAATTCCAAACAGCCGAGTAGTCGCTAACTGCTGTGGCAAAACTGCTTTTGGAAAAGCCAGAATGCAAAATGATTTGCACCGCGACGCGTCTGTTAATGGCGTTGGGGTATGTGGAGTTGCGAGCCTCCGAAATCGATTTCTTTTGAAACCATGCAAAAAACTCTGATTCGTAATGTTGTTAAGTGAAAAGCTTTCTAGTTGTAAGTCACCAGTTAAGGGAGGTTCACCAGTTGAGACACACCATAGACGAGTGATGCTTATTCCTGAGATGGGCAGAGTACATTGACTTGTGCGGATGCCAATGTAGCACCCTGCTGGGCAGGTGACTGACCGACCGCAAACAGGTGAGAAATGTGGGGCATTTGTGTTTTCTGACACGTGACATTATGATTAATATAAAAGCCCACACTTGACATATAATAATGAATCATACATAAAAATGAAGGGCAGATGATTCTGCACCTAATGCATAAACAATATTTACAGGGTATTTACAGAGAATATATACAAAGCTGAAAAGTACGCAACAAGCGTTGTAGGACGTTGTCCTTACAATACTAACAAATGTAGTGCCCAACCACTTAGAAGTATAGACTCTACCTGCTTAATGCTAGAAATTTTCAATTGGATCATGCCACTTACTCCCCAGAGAGGTATCTTGCAGCCCCACATCAAACATTTATTTACCAAACGAACCACAGAGAATACGGTACAAGATCACCTAAAAGAAATTCCTATGACCCACAATGCGTAGGCTTGTTAGCAACTCATAAGCCGAGCTACAAACTGGCTTAAGTGTGGGCAAACCTGTGAGGAATTGCATTACCAATTAGACTTCCTCTTTCTCTACAACATAGTGAAATAATTGCACCCAGAGACTTCCCACCATCGAGTCAAATACCTGTTCATTGCCTTTATCACAAGACACACACAGACTGATACACTATGGCCAAATGAGCATCACTTTCTCTATCTGGACCTAGGAGGATGACCTTGTATGATTTGGCTTTGTATGTTTTATTGTGATGACACATATCTAGACATGGTTGACGGCTGCCCTACCACTACTGGTTTGCGGACTTTGTACTAATCGTAGGACATCCAATACCTATAATGATCTACCTGGACCTAGCATAATTTAGGTAACAGGCAACTAAAGGCAATCTGTAAATAGATTAACCATTATGTGAAGTTAAAATGTTTAAACTAATTATCTATCTTTCAATACAATACATGGCCCCTGTGGCCGCGGGGGCATAAAAACAATTAGAATAGCGCCAACGTATCCCTGCGTGTCGTAAGAGGCAACTAAAAGGGACGGGACGAGGGGGCTGGGAACCCCCTCTCCTGTATTATAATCCTGTGACACATCAAAGAGGTGGAGCTGGGGGGAGAGTGACTGCTCCCTGCACTCTAGTTTTGGGGTGTTTGAATGTGTGTGGATGTAGTACAATGGAGAGTAAAAGATGTGAGATTGGAAGTATGTTTAGGAATAAAAGGATGGATATATTGGCTTTGTGTGAGACAAAGATAAAAGGGAAAGGTGAAGTGATGTTTGGTGAAATGTCTGGTAGAGTGTCTGGGATTGAAAGGGGAAGAGCAAGAGAAGGTGTGGCTTTATTGTTGAGTGAATGGATGACAGGTAAAGTAGTGGAATGGAAGGAGATATCATCTAGGTTAATGTGGGTAAGGGTTTGGTTGGGTAGGGAACGTTGGGCTTTTGTCAGTGCGTATGGGCCAGGTTGTGAGAAAAGAAGAAGAGTGGAATGAGTTCTGGAATGAATTAACTACGTGTGTAGAAGGACTGGGTAGAAGGAATTATGTAGTTGTCATGAGGGACTTAAATGCTAGAGTGGGCGCTGGAGAGGTAGAAGGTGTCATTGGGAAGTATGGCATACCAGGTGAAAATGAGAGTGGTGAGAGACTGGTAGATATGTGTGTTGAGCAAGAGATGGTGATAAGTTCTAGCTTTTTCAAAAATAAAGATAAAAACAAGTATACATGGGTAAGAGTGGCAAATGGAAGTGTGTTAGAAAGGGCGTTAATGGATTGTGTTGATAACTAAAAGAATGTTTGGAAGATTGAAAGACTTGCACGTGTTTAGGGGTATGGCTAACGGTATGTCTGATCATTTTTTGGTGGAAGGAAAATTAGTTGTAGCAAAAGAGTGGGGGAATAGAGTAGGTGGATGTAAAAGGGAGCTAGTGAGGGTTGAAGAGCTAATAAAACCGGGGGTAAAAAATAAATATCAAGAAAGGTTGAAAATGGCATATGACGAAGTGAAAAGAAGAGAAACTGGTAATTTAGAGGAGGAGTGGAAGTTAGTAAAAGAAAATTTTGTTGGGGTTGCAAGTGATGTGTGTGGCAAGAAGTTTGTTGGAGGCAGCATGAGGAAGGGCAGTGAATGGTGGAATGAAGGAATGAAGGTAAAAGTGGAAAAGAAAAAGAGGGTCTTTGAAGAATGGCTGCAGAGTAATAGTGTACAGAAGTATGAAAGATATAGAGAAAAATGTGGAAGTAAAGCGCAAGGTGAGGCAAAGAGGGCCGCTGGCCTGAGGTGGGGTCAGGGATTGGGTCATTCATATGAAGAGAATAAGTAGTAGTTTTGGAAAGAAGTGAAGAGAGTAAGGAAGGCTGGTTCAAGAATTGAAGAGACAGTGAAAGATGGAAATGGAAGATTGTTAAAAGGAGAGGAGGAAAGGAAAAGGTGGGCGGAATATTTTGAAAGTTTACTGAATGTTGAGGATAATAGGGAGGCAGATATAATTGCTGTTCCAGGTGTTGAAGTGCCGGTGATGGGAGATGAGAATGAGAGAGAGATTACAAGAGAGGATGTGAGGAGAGCACTAGATGAAATGAGAGTAGGAAAAGCATCTGGTATGGATGGTGTGAGAGCTAAGATGTTGAGACTGTACTTGAATGGTTGGCGAGATTGTTTAATGTGTGTTTTGTGTTTTCAATGGTACCAGTAGGTTGGGTTTGTGCGTGAATTGTACCTCTATATAAGGGTAGGGGAGATGTGCACAAGTGTTGCAATTCAAGGGGTATTAGTTTGTTGAGTGTAGTTGGAAAAGTGTATGGTAGAGTACTGATTAATAGGATTAAGGATAAAACAGAGAATGCAATCTTAGAAGTACAGGGTGGTTTTAGAAGAGGTAGGGGTTGTATGAATCAGATTTTTACAGTTAGGCAGATATGCAAGAAATATTTAGCAAAAGGTAAGGAGGCGTATGTTGCGTTTATGGATCTAGAGAAAGCGTTTGATAAGAGTTGATAGGGAAGCAGTGTGGAATATGATGAGGTTATATGGAGTTGGTGGAAGGTTGTTCCAAGCAGTGAAAAGTTTCTACAAAGGTAGTAAAGCATGTGTTAGGATAGGAAATGAAGTGAGCGATTGGTTTCCGGTGAGAGTGGGGCTGAGACAGGGATGTGTGATGTCGCCGTGGTTGTTTAACTTGTATGTTGATGGAGTGGTGAGAGGGTGAGAGTAAATGCTCGAGTGCTTGGACGAGGATTGAAACTGGTAGACGAGAATGACCATGAATGGGAGGTAAATCAGTTGTTGTTTGCGGATGATACTGTACTGGTTGCAGACGCGAAGAGAAGCTTGGCCGATTAGTGACAGAATTTGGAAGGGTGTGTGAGAGAAGGAAGTTGAGAGTTAATGTGGGTAAGAGTAAGGTTATGAGATGTACGAGAAGGGAAGGTGGTGCGAGGTTGAATGTCATGTTGAATGGAGAGTTACTTGAGGAGGTGGATCAGTTTAAGTACTTGGGGTCTGTTGTTGCAGCAAATGGTGGAGTGGAAGCAGATGTACGTCAGAGAGTGAATGAAGGTTGCAAAGTGTTGGGGGCAGTTAAGGGAGTAGTAAAAAATAGAGGGTTGGGCATGAATGTAAAGAGAGTTTTGTATGAGAAAGTGATTGTACCAACTGTGATGTATGGATCGGAGTTGTGGGGAATGAAAGTGACGGAGAGACAGAAATTGAATGTGTTTGAGATGAAGTGTCTAAGGAGTATGGCTGGTGTATCTCGAGTAGATAGGGTTAGGAACGAAGTAGTGAGGGTGAGAACGGGTGTAAGAAATGAGTTAGTAGCTAGAGTGGATATGAATGTGTTGAGGTGGTTTAGCCATGTTGAGAGAATGGAAAATGGCTGTCTGCTAAAGGTGATGAATGCAAGAGTTGATGGGAGAAGTACAAGAGGAAGGCCAAGGTTTGGGTGGATGGATGGGGTGAAGAAAGCTCTGGGTGATAGGAGGATAGATCTGAGAGAGGCAAGAGAGCGTGCTAGAAATAGGAATGAATGACGAGCGATTGTGACGCAGTTCCGGTAGGCCCTGCTGCTTCCTCCTATGCCTTGGATGACAGCGGAGGTAGCAGCAGTAGGGGATTCAGCGTTATGAAGCTTCATCTGTGGTGGATAACGGGGGAGGGTGGGCTGTGGCACCCTAGCAGTATCATCCGAACCCGGTTAAGTCCCTTGTCAGGCTGGGAGGAACGTAGAGAGAAGAGGTCCCCTTTTTTGTTTCATTTGTTCTATGTCGGCTAACCCCCAAAATTGGGGGAAGTGCCTTGGTATATGTATGTATGTACATGCCAAATGGATTACAAGAAAATCATTAAGTTCTTTGTTAAAATAATCTGTAAGTTCCATGTTGACTGGTAATAAGGTAGAAAACAGACTAGCTTGGCAATAGCCCGTTTAGTCAGGTAAAAAGCTTATACACTAGATATGAACTTGGAATACTAGCCTTACTCTGCAATTGAGATAATTTATAGCAATTAGTCAAAATCAACTGCAGCATGTCCCTTGTAGTTTATTTGGCTTTAATAAATATGTTATCTTAAAAAAATAATCTAAAATTAAACTTTTATGAATTTATTCAAAAACTTTTTACTACACTCTTCCAAACGACTACCTACTACATACGGAAACTGATGTCTGAGATAGAATGGTTCAGTAAAGTCAGTAAAGCAAGTGAGATACTAAACCCTAAATTTACCTTATTGGAGAAAAGAATGAAATGGGTTAATGGTCAAACTTACAAGAGAACAATGCAGCAAGCCATTCAAACAAGATACAATCAAACTATTGAATCTTTCAACAAAGAAGAACTATTAGTCCAAGCGAATCATATGCAGTTTCACACTAACCAGAAAACATTAGATTTTAAGAGCAGTTATTTTACAAGTTGAGGAATAAAATATCTAGATTAATATTTTGATGAGCAAGGGATAAATAGCAGTTTAGATGTACTTACTTTAATGAGAGGAGATAGCAGAATTCAGGCAACCATCTTGGTCTTCAGCCTTACAAAGAGCAGATAGAAATTTGGGTGATAATTATGTTGCAGAAGGGCAAACGTATATAAGAATTTGAGACTCTGTGAAAGGTTTTTGAACCTTGGATAAACTGTGTACCACTAGAACCTTTACCAAATGGTGTAGATGAGCAACTAGGATTTTACCCACAAATAACCATGAGAGAAACTAGACTCTATACGGTGCAGAAAGCAATAAAAACCATTTTTGAAGAAACACAGTAATCATGACCATCAGAGCCGTATATGGAAGTTAGGTTAGTGTAAGCAACTGGGCAGGCAAGTCAAACTTACCACCCACTACATTAGGATTGCAGACCTCTGAGAATGAAAAAAAACCATGAAATAAGTTAAAACCCAAACAGCTCATCACTAACTTGGCTGGTAAGCATATATTGGCATGATATAATCATTATCAACTCAACAAAAAACTATTTTTCTCCCAGTAATTATCCTTGAACCAAGATTCTTTTTTCCCTCAGCCATTATGAGCAACGGACAGCAGTCGTTCCGTCTACAATGCAGAAGCTTTACTGCTGTGCAGTGTATACTCTCAGGTTCAATAAACTAACTCGAAGCATAAATCCTAAGAGGATTCGCGAACCATTGCACTCCTCAAAACGGTTATTTAAAACCCAGGAATTTCCCTGTGCAGAAATGCTAACCAATCAAGTTGTTATTAAATTGAAATGCAATAAACACTTCCCACATTCTTGAAGGGGAGATAAACGTCTTGATGAAACAAACTTCGACGGAGAAAACTGAAGAATGGGAAACTCTTAGCGTGTTACTCATCAATAATTGATAAGACTGCCTCATTACTTTACTCTAGCCATGTATCTTTTAAAAGAAAAGAAAAAGGATTTTTTTTTTTAATTTTTTGGAGAATACGTCAATAAACCGATTCTGGGGAAAGCAATATGAACACCAGAGGAGATCATAGAAATAAAAAAACATGCTTTACAAAAGTATACTAGCAATGCCAAGACTTTGGTATATCATCAACATCACTATCACTGTTATCATTAATAACAATCAATTATAATATTCTTACAAAACTAGTTAAAAAGTAGTTTAATAGACTTCATTTACTAAAATGATAAGAAATAAAGAGCTATTTGTAAAAGTCTATAATAAACCAACAAATATATGTTTTAATTATCAAGTTTTTTCACAAGAACCATCGGTCATAATTATTGTCTCAATTGTCCCAGGATTAAGAGTGTTTTATTTATTGAACAGAAAAGATTATACAAAACACAAAATAAAATAAAAATTCTGGGATTCATTGAAGGAAATGAAAAGATTCCATATATTAATAACGTTAAAAAAGGATGCAGTACTAATATATAGCAATAAAATAAATATCCCCAGGAAAATGAGAAACTAGAACATCTATTCAGTTATTTGTTGATGAAGCTGTACGAGAAGTGAATGCTCGAATGCTTGGTCGAGGATTGAAACTGATAAGACAAGAGTGATCATGAGTGGGAGGTGAATCAGTAAACCGACCACACCGTATGATCACTAATTCCTTCAAGATTTACACAAAGAGAAAACAACTCTGAGAAAAGTAAAGGCTGAGCCAGTGTTGGACTACAAAGTACAATAAGGAGATTAAGAAATTGCAAATGTGTATCTTTAAAATAACAAATATAACTTAAATTCACCTATCTATTAATCAAATACATATGCACCAAACAGGACAACCAAAAACTTTCCTGCATCTAATAAAAATATCTATAACAATCAAATTTATATTGCAGGGCATATGATAGCAAAAGACTGAACTTACACATTACATAATAAAGATTAATCAGATACACTCGTCCACAAAACTAAAAAAAAAAAAAAAAATGCCAGGGAGATACTACTCCACTAATAATCAACTTTCTTATTAGCTAGAATAAAATTGGACAGTTGGATACCTGAATGCAACCCCACTGAGGAGTAAATGTCCCAGTGATTATAAAAATCATCTATCACTCATTTATACATTATTGTCCACAGATTAAACAATCTTAGAAATAGAAGTCTTTCTTATTTATGTACAAACGAACAACAGAGGCGCCTGGACACGAAATGGGCCACCAAAAGAGGTAGAATTGGTAAGAAGGAGCCAGTTTAACACTTCCCAAGCACGTCTGTTGTGCGGGCGATGATAGATGACTATCCAAGAAAATGCGCATGAAAGCTCCAGCCTATGTCAGCGATGACCAACAACTGACACGAGGATGTGCACATACGTAATCTTGGCCAGTGTACCAAAGAACCAATTCTGATGCGCATCCATGACTGTTGTGTGTATTGTAGTGTAGTCGCTGATGTGACTCATTCAAAGTTAGTGAGTGTCAGTGTACTGTGTAGCTTGTGTCACTACCTCAGTGTGTCATGCATGCGATAGTACAGTAATGCTTTACACGAAATTATTCCGTTCAGGAGTGGCTTTCGTTTCGTGAAAATTTTGTTACGAATCACATTTTACATGTAAATTTCCTAATTTGTTCCAAACCCTACAAAAACACCACATTAAATTTTATAATAAAGCTACCGTATAACCACAACGAAATACTGTACAGCCAAATACATTTGAACCATTCAATATACCTACACTAACTGTTAATACCTGTAAATTGAGTAGTTATAAGAACATAATGCAATAATACAATACATACAGTATTTTTACAAAATATACAGTACCACAAGTACTGTACTATCATAGTTACCCCTACTATAGAAAGATACATTTTCTATTGTGTAACTCGTTTTTCTTCATATTTTCTATGGGTGACTAATTTATTCTTGGCCTGTCAGGCAAATCTCTTCTTATTATGAAATATTTTTTGCAATGTGAGTCATAAAAATCTTCACATCTCGTTTTGCAGCGTGAAAATTTCATAAGCAGATTCTTTCTTGAAGAGAGGTATGACTATATTGCCTGTTTACTGGTCTTGTGTATAACCTATAGAAGTAAGAAATCACAATGGCCATGAACAAGATACAGTGCCTAGTGCCCAGAAGTGATTATGAAACCACAGATTCGAGCGAGGCTATTATCATGGCAGCAATTATGAACAGGCACAAACCACGTGTGCCTATGATGCGGCTGCCTAGAACTGGACACAGAACGGCAAGGTACAGAAATAAAAATGGCTCGCTGTGTTGGCAGCTGGCACCAGAAAGGAGTGGGGGTTATTTCTTGACCCGATGAGATGAATATCGTAAGGGGATGAGCCTTGAAGGCGACGACATTGTGTTGCAGCTCCTAGAGTTGTGTGAAGAGGAACTCCGAATGGACCTCACCAGTGCGGCAGGGAGGAGCATGGCCAGAGAAATTGAAGAAGCCATCCATGATTTGATGAAGGCCATTGCTGTTTTGGGGGAGAACACCATAGTGGTGACAGCCACGCTACTAGGTATGTACAAAGGCTGCGTGTATCCAGTGCAATAATTCCACTCTCGCATCAAGGCACAGGCTAACACAGGCAAGTACTGTACTCCAGGAAATGTGCATGCGGCCTAGGCGTCAACTTCATAGAGGAGATATTCCGGGATATCCTTGAGAAGTGGATTGCTGTCCAAGGCATCCAGCTCAAACCTCCTCAGCAACCAGAGACAAAACATGTCACTGCAGGAGATGAACAAATTTATCAAGGCAAAGGAGTCTGGGAAACAATTAGCCTCTCGGCTGCTGGACACCCATAAAGTGGAGGCAGTCACCAGCACATACTGTATCAAGAAGTCCAATTCTCTACGATGGGCCAGGTAACTGAATGCACACTTAACCTGGATCACCAACTTTAAAACAATCATTGTGACAGTTGGCTCTGATGAATTTCCCAACAATAGCCGTACCTCAATCTTAAACTTAAGTGTCGCTAAGCAGGAGTACTGTGCTCTCAGGTTAAGATTGGACCAATGTGTCAAGCCATGGCACTGCCAGCCATGCACAGCTAATCCTCATCATCAATCAAGTTATAGTATCTTCACAGGTGAGTATACATAATTTAATTTAAGTTTGAGTTTCAAAAGTGTTTATGAGTGTATTATTTTCACGAAGAAAAAAAAAAAAAAACCTATTTTTGGGGGTGGTGCTGTGTGGTCTCTATGGACTTTCCTGTAAAGGATAAAAAAGGAATTGAATGTGTCAAAAGAATAAATATTGTCTCCCCTTCTCAGGGGCAGTGTTTCTACATGCAAAGGATGGACTCAAGTGTGTATACAAGAGATGCTGAGTTCAGGCACTATAGAACTTGGACAGTGCACAACTAATGCTGAAATCTTCGGGCTATTGATGACATGTCATCACCGAGAAACATCACTACTACTGGAGACAAAATTACTTGTGCCAAGCTGCCATTGTGGCAACGTAAATGTTAGGTGTTAACAGAGGCGAGTTGAATGCAGGTAACCTTTATTCAACAGATAACAAGCTTATATACAACCACTTGTCATATAATTCCAAACTAACTAAAACATGAGATAGCAAATTTAAACAGGCTGGCCTATTATCAGTGTAGGAGAGAGCATGGAATAAGAAAAGCAGTAGCATTACATTGTACGAGAGTGTATGAAACATGTGGTATACCATCTTCTATACTTAAAGAGAGAATCAACTGTCCCCCTTCCCTACACAAGGCAACGGAGGAGGGGGGGTTTTAGAGACCACTCAGCAACTCCGAAAATAGGTTTTACCATTGTCAAAACTACTTTTTGGTGGTCAATGCACAAGGTGACTGCAGTAACTTTCATTCAACAGATAACGAGGTCATATACAAGCACTTGCGAGCAAGAATGTCACAAAATTTCAAACTAAATCATGAGATAGCAAGCTTAAACAGGTTGGTCTATTACCAGTGTAGGAGAGAGCGAGGGATAAGAAAAGCAGTAGCATTACATTGTATAAACGTGCATGAAACACAAGTCTGGTACATCATCTTCATCTTCTAGACTGGAAGTGAGAATCAAATGTCCCCCTTCCCTACACAAGGCTAGGGAGGAGGGAGGGTTTTAGAGACACCAGCAGCTCCCAATAATAGGTTTTACCATTGTCAAAACTACTTTTTGGTGGTCAATTAGCTGTGAAGTCTCCAAGGACTAATACAAGAGATATAACTGACTAGACTTGTACTCTCAAGGAAAACTGTCTATAAGCAAACAAATAGGTCTGACAATCACCTCATAAAGGAAAACTCTGGAGAGGAAGGTAGATGCTTGTCATTATGCTTCTACTGAGAGATCTAATTTGTGACTCCCTTCTATCCAATTTCATCTTCTTGGAGTCACGAACGAGTCGAGATGGTTCTGGATGTCCTGAAAAGGCATATTAAAAACACAAAATGCCAACGAGAGCAATTTGTCTCCCATTGTGGGTTTGTAGGGATGGAGAGAGGATCAGCTTTATTGATAAGGGAAGTCATTGGAATATGGAGCAACTCCGTTGAAAGGGACTTGTTGGACTGGGTACTGAAATGGACTACTTTCTGAGCATGTGCATCTCTGCAAGTATAATTACAGGATAGGCATTGAACAGCAGTTACGTTAAGGCTATAATACTGTATAAGGGTTTCACATAAGATCACCCCACGACCTGGATAGAACCTTTGTTGTGGTCCATGGCCTAAGAATTTTTATGCAACAACCAGGTAACGACCTGGTTTTCTTGAAATCCCTTCTGAGTCACTCATCTCTATATCTAATTAAGGTCTTTCAACCTGTTCTTCAAAACTGGATGGACTATGAAGCAAACTGAAGGTCCAATACCTTCTTCAGTTACCATCTAGACTCTAGATGGTAGAGAGTAGCAAGACCGGAGAAAGAAATTGACCTACAATTGATTTGTGCACCAGTGGCAAAATTCTTTTGTCTCTACTCCAACTCAACAGTAGGGCAAATAGACAATTATCTGAACTCCCTGTAACCAGAAGAGTTGATCACTGATTTTTCTAGTTTTGTGAAGGTTCTTGGGGCAATTTTGATGCTGAAAAGAATCACTTTGAACTTGTATGAACTCTTCCCTAGCAGAAACCCTTAGTAAGATAGGATGTGGGAAGCAATTGGGACATGGTAATAAGAATGCATTAGATCTATAGCACAGATCTAAGACACTCATTGTAGTAATTGGCAAACATGTGTGATGGTCCTCTTGGATGCATTGCATATGACGTGTCGAGGACCACTATCCTCTTAGGTATGCCCTAGAATTATTAGGAACAAATTTTTTCTGCAACTTTTTTTAAGCTTTTTGCTTTAAAAAGTGGTCCCATACCAGGTTTTTGGTCTGATAAAATGGGACTGTGAGGTAATTTAGATATCCATGTGACCAACCCCAACCTTGTGAGACTATGTTTTGTCCCGACCAAGAGATAGTCCAACGATCTTGAAAATGATTGAGGTGACCTTAACCTGATTTTATTCATGGATGAGGTCCTCTGCCACTGCATGGCTGACAAGTATCCAGGTTTCTCCAGGTTTGCCTTTATTTGTCTTTTTCCTCAGAAAACATCACTAAGATTGGGACTCTACCTAACCAAGAAGATTTTTCTATCTCTGCTACTCTAGAGGAATGTCCAAGAAGAGTTATTTGGTTTGCCACTGTCTTCCCTAACACTGAAGAATCAATCAAACTGTTGTCTAGAGGAAAATCACCAGCCTTTGAGACAGTGGCAGGCTTGTACATCATCAGTATACCTCATTAGGTTTAAGCTGGGACAGTACTAAGGGTTGGATCCTTAATTTGTTTACGTGATTACAGGAACTTAGCAAAATATTTATATTCTACATCATTGAATTGAAGTTCAAAGACGCGCATCAAAAATGTTTGATTCACAAAAAAAAAAAAAAAAAAAAAAATCTTGTGCTAAATGCAAGGGACCACCAATAGGTTCACTTCCTTAAAATCCATGAGAGCCATTGCTTATTCCCCCATCATCAAACCCATTAGACTTTTATCAGAACATGACACACCACGGGAGTTTTCTTCTGACCACAAAAACACTAAGGTCCAGCCACTGCCAGGTCAATAGGCTGGAACAAAGGAGTGGACGAAGTGCAGAAACTACCATAGAGGATGCAAGCTGACTGAATCCAGGAGGAACAGTAACCTGCCTAGCAGAATCCTAGGCTGGAACCAACCTAGCAAGCTGACTGAAACCCCAGGGGAGCACCCAAAAGTTGCCTCCCAGTGAAGACGTCAGTCTCATCTGAGGACACCTAGAGTAAGGCCCCTTATTCTTCAGGGTCTATATCATCCTCTGACACTAAAATTACCACTTGGAGTGGGATCTGGTCTACCCTGACCCTTCTACCAAAACTCCTTACTGATGAATATAATGCTGTTGGGCAGATGAACTCCCAGAATTCTTTACTTGGTAAATACTGAGCAGAATCTGCAATCTTGGCAAATTCTTTGACTCCTGTAAAAGGAGATATGGCACTTCCTCTCTAACCTGCTGCTTATGGACCCTTATCTTGGGCAGAACGAACCCACTGTCATAAGAAAGGGCAGTTTAAAGTAAGCAAAGGCCTGCTCCAACATGCAAAATGGTCACTATGCAAGTGACGCTGTTGTGTACCATTTATGGGTAGCTGGAATATTACAAGGGCTTTGGCTACATTTGACCTTGATTTCATTAATATGCAATATAAATTTCACAGTTGAAAAAAGCAAATTTACTAGTATTTCTACAGTAAGGAGAGGAGTCTATCTTGTCAGGTGTCCCATAGACCAAAGGCCTTACTGATATTAAGGTTTTAGGCTCGGGTATGACTAAATCCTTCCTGTAACTATCAAGTAGATAGTCGCCCCTTGAAGGGTAAGGGAAGAAAGCCATAATTTAATGAGGTAGTAGGTTAGCCAGGGCATCAACCACTCATTGAGATACTACCGGTAGAGTGTTATTGGGTTCTTTGACTGGCCAGACAGTATTAATTGGATCCCTATCTATAGTTACTGCTCATTTTTCCTTTACCTACGCGTACATCGAATAGTTTGGCCTATACTTTCTCCATTCTACTCCGTCCTCATACACCTGACAACGCCGAAATTACTAAACAATTCTTCGCTCAAAGGGTTAACTACTGCAAAGTAATTGTTCAGTGGCTATTTTCCTCTTGGTAAGGGTAGAAGAGATGCTTTAGCTATGGTAAGCAGCTCTTCTAGGAGGACACTCCAAAATCAAACCATTCTTCTCTAATCTTGGTCTTGCACTGTTTTGGGTTAGAGTGCTCTTACTTGAGGGTACACTCGGGCACACTGTTCTATGTTTTTTATCATCCTCTTGTTGTCTGTTGAAGTTTTTATAATTTATATATGAAAAATATAATTTAATGGTTTTACATTTCTTTAAATATTATATTTTAATTGTTCATTTCTTCTCTTGTAGTTTGTATATTTCCTAGTTTCCTTTACTCACAGGGCTATTTTTCCCCGTTTGGAGCCCTTGGGCTTATAACATCCTGCTTTTCCTTACAATCCTAACTACCACCTCCCATCCCCACCTATCCTATCCCCTTATACTGTAGTTGCGTAGCTTGGAAATGTAATTGCTGCTCATAGCAATTGGTTTTATATTTACAAGATCCCAACCTATAAGCATATATGCATCTGACTTTGTTCTATTTCGAATCCCTCAAGAGTTTGCAGATGTTTGTCACAAAAAGTAACTCCTGAATTTTGCAACTTTAACCCATTTTCAAAAGTAAATCACTTACCATACCAAGAGCTCTTAGCATGCTCTGATGCAAAGTAAATGCCACGGCCAACCAGGCCACCAGAGTGAGGCATAATCCTCAGACCAGCTTTCAAGATGGCTGCTACTACAGCAACATTAGTGCCGTGCCACAGAAGTTTGCGATGTTTGATATCCTCGTGTGCACTGAACCTGTTAAGAAAATACATGTCAAGATGAAATAATTAACACAGTAATATTTCTCTTAAGAACAACGAACAATATTCATTATCTTGAAATTCTAAATTACTGTACTCCTATACATCTCACAAAGAAAAAAATTAGGACTGATATAGGATAATTTGGAGGCTAGTAACACTATTTAACATTTATACTATAGTTTCAAAGTATTTCAAGTCAGTATTTAGCCAGATGTTATTGAAAAAACATTAAAACAAAATTTGTTACTTTCATAATAACCTATACTCACGTTGATTCATTGGTTTCTCGACTTTACTGACAAAAATTTCCCATTTTGTTTCCTTTCAATATGCATGACTCTAGTAAAGTAATAAAATACTTTAACAGTTAACAGTAAGAAGTATATCAAATGCCACACCTGTGGATCTTGGCCTTTGTATGATGTTCAAAAAAAATAAGTTGGTATAAATATATTCATAAATACTGACCTTCATCAAAAAAAAATATCTCATCTAAAATCTTTGTCATGATATCAAAACAGTGCCATCTATACCAAGTCCTGCAAGTATTTTATCACATCACTTAAGGTCATCTTAACTTATTTATGCCCACTGGCAGGAAATCCTGCCTCACTATTCTAATGAGATTTGACCCAAGTGTCTACCACAACATTTTCATACTGAAGGTACATGATCACAGAGATCATTCTTATGAATGACCAAAGATCATTAACCTCACCTGACCCAGCTTGGCAGTTGAGCTTTAGTTGACAAAAGAAGATGACTGAGAACCATACCAATCACAAAGAAGCAAACTACAGTATTTCTGTCTAAGTATATCCGATTGCCAATATTTCATTTTCAATATATATGTGTTTATACAGAACTTAGATTTCATATTAGTTATAGAACCATTTCTAGGTAGTAGGCAAAGCGCCAGCCATCCATTGAAGATACTACCGCTAGACAGTACTACATTGGATCCCTCTCTCTATCTCATCTTTCCTTTACCTACACATACACCGAATAGTCTGGCCTATTCTTTCTACATTCTACTCTGTCTTCATACACCTCGCAACACTGAGGTTATGAAACAATTCTTATTCACTCAAGGGGTTAACTACTGCAAATATTGTTCAGTGGCTACTTCCCTCTTGGTAAGGGTAGAAGAGACTCTTTACCTATGGTAAGCAGCTCTTCTAGGAAGAGAACACTCCAATATCCAAACATTATTCTCTAGTCTTGGGTAGTGCCATAGGCACTGTGCCAGGATCTTTAACTGTCTAGAGGTAGAGTTCTCTTGCTTGATGTTACTCTCAGGCACACTATTCTATCTAGTTTTCTCTTCCTCTTGTTTTCCTTGAAATGGTGTGTTGGGCAGGTGGTGGTTTATCAAGAGGTAGTCTTTGTCTTATTTGTTTCTTTATATTCCTCGCACATATTCATTTTCCTAACACTCCTTACTGTCCTCCCTTCAGTTGAAGTGGCTATCATAAAGGGTACTTAACCTTGCATGGTATGTTGGCTCTGGTATGTTGACCAATTTTATCCAACTTTTTATCTCTACACTATGGATTTTATCAATCACTTTATATATATTTCTGTATATATTGTTTTTGTAGAAAATAAGATAAAATTTATCTTATGTTTCTTATTTTTTCTTACTTAAAAAGATCTCTGAAGTTTGTTTAGTAATTAATAGTCCTAATAACGTAAATTGTGTGCTGACAATTAGATTTAAATTCCCGATAAATTGGTCGTATAAAAAACTGTTGACCCATTCAAGACTTTAAAGTAAAATTTAGACTTAGAGTTTTCTTCGAGGTTTATTTGGTAACCTTCGGCAGTTGTTTCCCACCCGCCAACAGCTCACCACTCTCCTTACCAAGGCCTGTGTTTGATAATGAAAACTATTTTAGAAACTTTTACAATGATATTTTTGAGGAATCTTAGTCTCCGCCATTTGCAATTTATGGCCGTCTGTTATTGCCGGTACTCTACAGCTCAGGTTGGCAAGAGGACTTGGCATCTACGGCGAACTCTTCAGGCACATTAAGACGTCTGGTTACTTTGAGGTGGGTGCTAATTGAGATATTAAAGTAATTTTTCTCAACGTCCAAATCACTAGTCCCGTAAAATTAAATCTCGTAACTTATATATTTTTTTACTATCATTATTGTATTCTTTAGAGATCTTTTTAAGCATTATCCCAGTTTACATTCATGACGGCATATTCTTGGCAAGGTTTAAACCATTTATATTTGTTTATCGTGAGTTTGGTTTTTAAGAGTTATGTGGTCTGATTTTGTATTTGTAGTTTTGGATCAATTACGTGGATCTCGTTACATTTATGGTAGTTGTGTTTTTGATAGGTTGTGAGATTCAAAACGATGGGACATGGGTCCAGTGCCATGGACACTGTATCTGGTTGGCATCAATATCTAATCAGTGACATTACTGAGACACTATATCATGATAAATGTTTAAATTTTGCTACTCTATTCATTGTCTCCTGGAGGTTTTCTGTTGCTCCTGTTTTGAATAGTTTTGGTTATTGTTATGCTGTTAGTTTTCAAGTATGATGAATCTTTTTTTATTGCTTTTGATTCTTATCCTGTCTGGAGATATTGATCGAAGTCCAGCACCAGTACGCCCGAGACTTCAGCAGTGTCATCCTTTGCAATATTCGTGGTCTGCAAGCCAATATTCCAAACTTTACAGTTGTGTCAAGACAGTACGGTATTCTTTTATATTAAAAAACTTTGGTTTCTCAAATGAGGCACTCATCTGAGCTTGCTATTACTGGTTTTAAGAAGCCAATAATTTTGAATTGAGATGCCATTCTTAGGACAAGGGGATGGCGGTGTATATTAGGACCGAGTACCCCGCTTCACATTAGTCCTGCTACAAATGTGGATATCAGGAGATTAAGGTAATAAAAGTTTGTGGCAGGTATAAAAATTTCTATGTGTGTTCAATCTACTGGAATCTAGACTAGGAGGACGATTCCAGCTTCGATTGTATTCTTAGCATTATGGCTAAGACACAAGAAGATGGTAGAAAGTCCTCTTTTGTTCATGTTGGTGATTACAAAGCTCATCATTCGGAGAGGTTAAATTCTGTTTCTCCTACTGATCACCATAGCCAAAGAACTTTGGCATAACTCTGAATCAGGCTGTGAGCAAATTATAAGTGAAGCTACTTACAGGTCTGGTAACTGCGTGGACCTACTGTACACCGACTCCCATAGCATTATAGCACTGGTTCTCCAGTTGGGACATCTGATCATGCCTTAATTTCATTAGAAGTGAACTCTGTAAGAGGAGCCTTTGTAGGGTGACGGCCAGATCCCGTAGAAAACGGGAATATTCTGAACTGTGGCCGTCGTTCAAAAACGATTTTGGCGGGAAAAGCTAACTTAAAAAACCCACCTAACCTATGCTAAAAGCTGTATCCTTACCCAGGGGGGCTTCGCCCCCCCGGACCCCCCTTACACAACAGTTTCCTTACCTACGAGTACGACGGGAGAAGCTAACTTAAAAAACCCACCTAACCTATGCTAAAAGCCGTGTCCTTACACAGGGGGGCTGCGCCCCCCCCCCCCTTACACAACATATTTAAGATCCGTAGACCATTTCCAAACGTTTTTATTCTATACAAGATAACAGTCGGAGCGATAATAAGCAAATTAGGACGCTTGGCCGTAGCGCTACAAACTACCCCTGTAAGATTTATACAAAATCTCAAACAGACTGGAATGGCATTTTGAGTGATTTTTTTTTCAACTTGAATTAGTGTCACAATTTTATAATAGTGTTGACCCCGTTTTTTTTTTTTTTTTTTTTTTTTTTTTTTTTTTTAAATGAGAACCTGGTCAACATAATTGATAGGTGCATCCCTTCTCATGGGCTAAAGTACAAAGTGACAAACACATTCTGGTTCAATGAGGATTGTACACGTGCTCATTTGGAGAAGCAGGAGGCCTAGCATTTTTGGAAGGGTAACAGATCAGATTTGACTTGGAATAAATATAGTCAGCTAGGAGCTTTTTCTTAGAAAGTTTATGGTTCACTTGTAAAGGAATATAATACTATATACACAACGTGTTGTTTGGACTAAAAAACAAGCTTTTTGTATATGCATATGATGCTAATCTCTTTCCATCAATTCCATCTCCTGAAAGTAGATCACGGGTTGATGAATCCCTCACTAGAGATCTGCCTAAAATTAGTGCATGGTGCAAATTATGGTGTATGAAGTTGATGACACTTCATCCATACTCATACCTGTCGAATTCAGACCCAAGGGGATAATCAACTTAAGGATAATAGCTTATCAACAAGCTACAATGGTGGAGATGCCTTGATTTTGATTCTAAGTAAAAAAAAAAAAAACTCAATTTAACAGGTCTAGTATAGGAGAACTGATCAACTTTTATCTGTTAGTGGCCACCTGTCGAATTCAGACCCAAGGGGATAATCAACTTAAGGATAATAGCTTAACAACAAGCTACAACGGTGGAGATGCCTTGATTTTGATTCTAAGTAAGAAAAAAACTCAATTTAACAGGTATAAGTATAGGAGAACTGATCAACTTTTATCTGTTTGTGGCCGAGTTGCTAAGTCAATGGAACTTCAGTTTCTTAGGCACGGGTTCAATTCCCTGACAGACCAGAAACTATTATCGTGTTGTTGATTCCCCCTTGGGTCTCTAGTTATGAGGTAGAGATAATCCACATAATTGGAATTGTATAATATACGGCTTATATGAAAATATATGAAAAAAATTTTAAATGTTCAAAATTATGATTAATCATAGCCAAGTATAAACTTAACAACAATATACTTTGGTGGAGATGGGTTGATTTCGATTCTAAGTACAAAAACATGAATTTGACAAGTATAAGTATGGGAGAATTGTCATGAACGTTTATCTCTCTTTGGGGCTGAGTTGCCAAGTCAATGGAACCTCAGTTTCTTGGGGACAGATTTGATTCCCTGGCCAGCCACTAGCTATTATCGTTGAGTTGATTCCCACTTTGGTCACTGATCCCGAGGTAGAGAGAACCCATGTTGTTGGGGTATTAAAGCCAACACTTGTTGTTGGCACGGGCCTTTCCCTTGGTTGGCCCGTAGAAGTGAGAGAACCCATATATTAGGTGGTGTATAATATATGGCTTATAAGAATATATGTGAAAAACACGTCTAAATGTGCAAAATTATCATTAATCATAGCCAAGCACAAACTTAAGCTAAAATGGTAGGGATGAGTTTATTTCGACTCTTAAGTACAAAAACCTGAATTAGACAGGTGTAAGTATGGGAGGGCTGTCATCAACTTTTATCACTCTTTGCGGCGGAGTTGCTAATTCGATGGAACCTCAGTTCCTTGAGCCCGGGTTTAATTCCTTGACAGACCAGAAGCTATTACCATTGAGTTGATTCCAAATTAGGTGTCTAATCCCGAGGTAGAGATAATCCAGATATTGGTAGGTGTAAAATATACGAATTATATGAAAATATATGAAAAACATGTTTTGTCATCATCACCTCGATGATGATAAAACACGCCTATTGACGCAAAGGGCCTCTGTTAGATTTTGCCAGCTGTCTCTATCTTGAGCTTTTAAATCAATACTTGCCATTCATTACTTCCCATGTCACGTTTCATAGTACTGAGCCATGTGGGCCTGGGTTTTCCAACTCTTCTATTGCCTTGTGGGGCCCAGTTAAAAGTTTGGTGAACTAAACTCTCTTGGGAAGTGAGAAGAACATACCAAACACATCTCCATCTACACCTTGCCATGATCTCATCCATATATGGCACTTGAGAAATCTCTCTTATAGTTTCATTTCTAATCCTATCTTGCTATTCAACTCCCAATATTCTTCCGAGAGCTTTGCTCTCAAATCTACAAAATCTGTCTGCTATTGTTTCATTATCATACCCTGACTCATTATTATTATTATAATTATTATTATTATTATTATTATTATTATTATTATCATTATTACTAGGCAAGCTACAACCCTAGTTGGAAAAGCAAGATGCTATAAGCCCAAGGGCTCCAACAGGGAGAAATAGCTCAGTGAGGAAAGGAAATAAGGAAATAAATAATTGATGAGAACAAATTAACAACAAATCATTCTAAAAACAGTAACAAGGTCAAAAGAGATATGTCATATATAAACTATAAAAAGACTTATGTCAGCCTCTTCCACATAAAAACACCCTCTGCAACCTTGAACCTTTGAAGTTCCACCGATTCAACTACCCAATTAGGAAGACCACTCCACAATCTTGTAGAATACTGTGTAGTATTGAGCCTCATGGTGGAGAAGGCCTGGCTATCAGAATCAACAGCCTGGCTAGTGCCACGAACAGGATGGAATTGTCCAGTTAGATCTGAATGCAAAGGACGGCAAGAATTATGAAAAATCCCATGCAACATGCACAATGAACTAAGTGAACGACAGTGCCGAAGATTAATATCCAGATCAAGAATAAGAAATTTATTAGACCGTAAGTTTCTGTCCGACAAATCAAGATGAGAATCAGCAGCTGAAGACCAGACAGGAGAACAATACTCAAAACAAGGTAGAATGAAAGATTTAAACACTTCTTCAGAATACTGTAGATTGATCACCGAAAATCTTGAAAGATTTTCTCAATAAGCCAATATTTTGTGCAATTGAAGAAGACAATGACCTAATGTGTTTCTCAAAAGTAAATTTGCCGTCAAGAATCACACTTAAAATTTTAAAAGAGTCACACAAAGTTACAGAAACATTATTAATACTGAGATCCGGATGTTGAATAGCCACTATCCTTGACCTACTTACAATCATAGTTTGAGTATTGTTAGAATTCAACTTCATACCCCATAATTTGCACCATACACTAATTTTAGCTAGATCTCTAATAAGGGATTCAGCAACTCCATATCTACATTCAGGGGATGGAATTGATGCAAAAGAGAGTAGCATCAACTGCATATACAACAAGCTTGTTTTCTAGGCCAAACCACATGTCATGTGTATATAGTATGAAAAGTAATGGGTCAAGAACACTACCCTGTGGAACACCAGATATCACATTCTTATACTCACTACATATATATATATATATATATATATATATATATATATATATATATATATATATATATATATATATATGTGTGTGTGTGTGTGTGTGTGTGTATGTGCGAGCGTTAGTGTATACTGTCTATGAATATGAATAATATAATTGCCAGTCCAAATATGTCTGTGTGTACATATGTACAAATATACACACACATGCTGTGTGTATGTATATACATACACACACACACACACATATATATATATATATATATATATATATATATATATATATATATATATTATATATACATACACACACATGAGATGATGGATTCATGTAAAATGGCTTGTCAATTTATCACATCTAAAAATTTTCAAAATGTCAAAGGAAAATTTCAGTTGTCATAACTTTTTGGTGTTTTTTGCATGTTTAATTCACATCAACTTAGCATTTGCCATGTATGCGAGACAATAATTGTCAGTAATAATGATGAGTTCCATAATTTTACAATATATATATATATATATATATATATATATATATATATATATATATATATATATATATATATATATATATATATATATATATATAGTAATACCTTGAGATACGAGCCTAATGCGTATGTCAATTCGCTCGTATCTCTGATCAATTTTTCCCATATAAGATAACTAAAAAAAAATTAATCCGATCCCACCCTCTGAAAAAAAAACCCAAAAACTGTATATTATAGTTGAAAAAAAAAACATGTTTTTAATTGTTCTAATTCACAACCTACGCTCACAAAATAACAAATACCTATGTACTGGTTATGATCTGCAATAAAATGTGACATTCTTGTGGAGATCTTTGATTCAAGACAGACAGTAGCGGCTAACGGCGGTGTGTGCGGAGGAGGAGGAGGGAGAGAGAAAGGGGAGGAGAGAGACTTGACGGCATCACCTTCGGTACGCTACACTTTTGTAACACTACGTAACATAACTTAAACTTTAAATTCAACTTGAATGAAATTAGCTTACTGTTCACATACTTAAAAATAATCATGAAGCTGATTAATGACAACTATGGGTTTTTATTCAATCTACTTTTTATCATTAAAAATTTGTTTTTGCCAACTTTTACCAAAAAGTGTGTGTGTATTTACAGCATATATATATATATATATATATATATATATATATATATATGTATATATGTATATATATATATATATATATATATATATATATATATATATATATATATATATATATATATATATATATATTGACGATCTATCGCTGAGGCATGCTACGTATAAATTTGTCACTATGCTGGAGGAAGGATCAGAAAAACAAAATTCTTGGACTAGCGCTTTCGTATTGTCATACCTCTTCGGACCTGAAGAGGTATGACAATACGAAAGCGCTAGTCCAAGAATTTCGTTTTTCTGATACTTCCTCCAGCATAGTGACATATATATATATATATATATATATATATATATATATATATATATATATGTATATATATAAATACACATACTCATACTCACACACACACACACACACACACACACACACACACATATATATATATATATATATATATATATATATATATATAAGCACACGCATATAAATATGTATGTGTGCAGTGCATTTATGTGTAAGTGCATATTATTAAGTACCTAAAATAATACAGGCATACATGATTATATGTGTTTATGCTAAATGTACACTATATGCATATAGATATACATATATGAAATTTATCAGGTTCCTTAAATCTTGTAAGTATGGGAAATTCTTGTATTTGGTTTTATCTGGCTACAGGATAACTTTTTCCAGATATCTGGCTATAGGAGATAACTTTATTTTCATTTTTTTTTTCAGATATCTGGCTACAGGAGGTAACTTTATTTTCATTTTATTTATTTTTTTTTGTTTCAGATATCTGGCTACAGGAGGAAACTTTATTTTCATTTTATTTATTTTTTTTTTTTGTTTCAGATATCTGGCTACAGGAGGTACCTTTAGAACAATTGCTTTCAGTTATCGCTTAGGACATTCAACAGTCCACAGTATTGTGAAGGTGTGCAAAGCCATCATCAAGAGAGTACAAGACGAAGTTATGCCCTCACTAACCCTGGACACCCGGAAACAAATTGCAGCTGAAGTTTGGTAAATTTGGAATTTTCCAAATTGTATAGGAGCTACTGATGGTAAACACGTCAAGATCCGTGCCCTACCAAATTGTAGTTCCCTCTTTTTTAACAACACACCAACATTTTCAATAGTTTTACTAATTTGGTGGATGCTAATTATAGATTCGTGGCTGTTGATATAGGATCGTATGGAAAAAACAGTGCCGGAGCAATCTTTTCAAACTCTAGATTAGGAAAGAGATTAGAAAAGCAAACACTGAATATACCTCCACCGAGCATGCTGCCGGGAACAAATTACATGACACCATGTGTTAGTAGGGGACGTGGCTTTCCCACTGAAATCTTACTTAATAGAGGCCATATCCAGGTAAGCAGATTGATGATGACGAAAAGAGACGTTATAATTACAGACTTTCACGTGCTAGGAGGGTAGTTGAAAATGCCTTTGGCATTCTCAGTCAAAAATTTTTTTATTTACCAAAGGACACTAAATTTAGATCCTGAAAATGCGGATTATTATTATTATTATTATTATTATTATTATTATTATTATTATTGTCATTATTATTATTAATTGCTAAGCTACAACCCTAGTGGGAAAAGCAGGATGCTATAAGCCCAGGGGCCCTAACAGGGAAAATAGCCCAGTGAGTAAAGGAAACAAGGAAAAATAAAATATTTCAAGAGCAGTAACATCATTAAAATAAATATTTCTTAAATAAATTATAAATACTTTGGCAAAACAAAGAGGCAGGGAAATTAAATAGAATAGTGTGCCCGAGTGTACCCTCAGGCAAGGGAACTTTAACCCAAGAAAGTGGAAGACCATGGTACAGAGGCTATGGCCCTACCCAAGACTAGAGAACAATGGTTTGATTTTGGAGTGTCCTTCTCCTAGAAGAGCTGCTTACCATAGCTAGAGAGTCTCTTCTACCCTTACCAAGAGGAGAGTAGCCACTGAACAATTACAGTGCAGTAGTTAACCCCTTGAGTGAAGAAGAATTGTTTGATAATCACAGTTGTCAGTTGTATGAGGACAGAGGATAATATGCACAAAATAGGCCAGACTATTCGGTGCATGCGTAGGCAAAGGGAAAGAACTGCAACCAGAGAGAAGGATTCAATGTAGTACTGTCTAGGCAGTCAAAGGACCCTATAACTCTCTAGCGGTAGTATCTCTACGGGCGGCTGTTTTTGCTATGTGCCTTTTACATAATTATATTAGGGATGAAAACATATCTGATATCAGTGGTAATAAGATAACACACTCCAAATAATTTGGTAAACATGCCGAGGCAAGGTGGTTTTGCTAATCAGGCTGCATTTGATATAAGGGAAAAATTTAGAGCATTTTTCAATAGACCTGCCAAAGCACTTCCTTGAGAGTGATATGTATCCTGTCTTTAATACTAGACATGAAATTGGGCCGAGTAAATTACGATAAATTTGACACTAAGATGTTGGTTAAGAACTGTGTTGATATAAAAAGTTATGAAACTTCATTATACTTTCTGCACCATTCCAAGAATATCAAAATTATGATAAACTCACCTGTTTTATTCAATGCCTCTCCGATCACTTTCCATATCTTTTCTCTATGCAAATTACCACTATACTTCTTGTTTGCCATGTCAAACAAATCCTCGTACCTTCGAATAAGTTCTATTAACCTCTTAACCTTGGTGTCAACAATAAGCCACCTGTACTTTTTGCTACTATGACGAAAAGTCGGGGTTGCAGTCCACGAAACGAACGGGTACGATACAGGTCCTCGTTCACACAAACCATCATCCACCTGTTGGTTGGGTGGCTAACAGCCGTCATGTCCATACAGTAACACAAATCTCACTAAACTGATAAGTAGCCTGATTTTTATATAAAATTTCAGGCGATTTGATTTCCAAATTTCATTTAACCTAGCCATAGTCTGATTTACTTTTTGAGCTTTTATTAAACTCCATTTCTAAAGATCCTGTATTAGCGATCATGGTTCCTAAATATTTAAATGATTCCACCTCATTAATCCTATCTCTTCTAATGATATTTCATCTTCCATTGAATATTCCGTTCTCATCATCTCTGCATTCCTTCTATTTGTCTTGAGCCCAACCTCATGTGATACTTAATGGATTCTGGTAAGCAAGCTTTGCCAGTCCGGTGTCATTTTGTTAATAAGGACAGTGTCATCTTCATACTCTAGGTCTGCTAAATTCCTTTCACCAATACAGTCCAATCCTTCTCTGCCATCCCCAACTATTCTATGCATTACAAAATCCATGAGGAGGATAAACAACATAGGTGGCAATACATTCCCTTGGAGTACTCCATTGTTTACTGGAAATTCATTTGACAGGGCTCCAGTAACATTAACTTTGCACTTGCTATGCTCATGAAATGACAATCAAATTTAGATATTCAACAGGAACTCCATAACAATGCAGGACATTCCACAAAATTGGTGGGTAACCACTATCAAAGGCTTTTTCATAGTCCACCAATGCCATCAAAAGTGGATTTCTATATTCTACACATGCTGACACGTAAAAGGAAAATTTGGTCAGTACAACTTCTACCTTTTCTAAATCCAGCTAGTTCATCTCTCAGCTTTTATTCAATCTTTCTCTCTAGTCTCTTTAGAATATACATACTATATATTGTCATGACAACTGACGTAAGTGTAATGCCTCTGTAATTATTGCAATCAGTCAGTTGGCTTTTGTTGGACATTTTCACCAACAATCCTAGATCCCACTCATCAGGTTTTGCCTCTTCACACCACATTCTAGAAAATAATCTTGTAAGTATTCTGGGAGTCACTTCATTTTCGGCCAATATCATCTCAGCTGTTATTTAAACATGTTTAAATGTAAAAAATGATCATTAATTATAGCCAAGTACAAACTTGACAACAAGATACAATGTATGAGGTGGCTTGATTTCGATTCTAAGTACAAAAAACTGAATATGACAGGTATAAGTATCGGAGAATTGTCATCAACTTTTATCTCTCTTTGTGGCCGAGTTGCTTAGTCAATGGAACCACAGTTTCGTGAGCACGGGTTTGATTCCCTTGACGACCAAAAGCTATTTTCTTTTAGTTGATTTCCCCTTGGGTCTCTGATCCCAAGATAAAGAGAATCCTATGGCTTATATAAATATATATGAAAAAAAGTCTGAATTTGCAAAATTATCATTAATCATAGCCAAGTACAAACCTAACAAGCTACAATGGTGGAGGTGACTTAACTCCGATTCCAAGTACAAAAACCTGAATTTGACACGCATAGGCATAGGAGGATAATCATTATCTTTTATCTCTCTTTGTGGCTGAGTTGCTAAGTCAATGGAACCTCAGTTTCTTACGGCAAGGTTTGATTCTCTGGCCAACCAAAAGCTGGTTTCTTTGAGTTGATTCCCCCTTGGATCTCTATTCCCGAGGTAGAGATGATCCAGATATTAGGAGGTGTATAAGGCTTAGATGAATATATATGAAAAATACTTCTAAATGTGCAAAATTATCATTAATCATAGCCAAACATAAAATTAGCAACAAGCTACAATAGTGGAGATGAGTTGATTTCGACTCTGAGTACAAAAAATAGAATCCGACAGGTATAAGTATGGAAGAGCTGTTATCAACTTATATCTGTTTGTGGCCGAGTTGCTAAGTCAATGGAACCTCAGTTTCTTGGCCCCAGGTTCAATTCCCCGATCGACCAGGAACTACAAGAGTTGATTCCCTCTTGGGTCTCTAATCCCGAGGTAGAGATAATCCAGGTATTAGGCGGTGTATATTAAAAGGCTTATTTGAATATATATGAAAAGCATGTCTAAGTGTTCAAAATTATCAGTAATCATAGCCAAGTATAAACTTAACAACAAGATACTTTGGTGGAGATGGGTTGATTTTCATTCCAAGTACAAAAACCTGAATTAGACAGGTATAAGTATGGGAGAATTGTCATCAACGTTTCTCTCTCTTTGTGGCTGAGCTGCTAAGTCAATGGAACCTTAGTTTCCTGGGACCAGGTTCGATTCCCGGGCTGACCAGATAGCTATTATCTACGAGTTGATTCCCCCTTGGGTCTCTAATTCCGAGGTAGAGAATCCAGATATTAGGTGTATAATATATGACTTATAAGAATATATATGAAAAACATGTCTAAATGTGTAAAATTATTATCAATCATAGCCAAGTACAAACTTAACAAGCTCCAATGGTAGAGATGAATTGATTTCGATTCTAAGTACAAAAACATGAATTCGACAAGTATAAGTATGGGAGAATTGACATCAACTTTTATCCCTCTTTGTGGCTCAGTTCCCAAGTCAATGGAACCTTAATATTTTGGGTCCGGGTTTGATTCCCTGGCTGAACCGAAGCTAAGCTACTATCTTTGAGTTGATTCCTACTTTTGTCTCAGATTGCGAGGTAGAGAGAATCCAGATATTAGGTGTACAATATATGGCTTGCATATATATGTATATATATATATATATATATATATATATATATATATATATATATATATATATATATATATATATATATATATATATATATATATATATATATATATATATATATATATATAAGTTATCCTCCATATTTGGGGTATCTGATTGAAACCAAACATGGGTAAAGAACTCCACAGAGAATAAGAGACCAAATTACATGGTTCTTTTTGAGTACCTGTAGATATCATCTTAAGAATTGTTATTATACTTTAAATGTATAATAATCTACACCATTGAATGTAGTGTGGTGTTACCATACATTAAAGTCTTATACTGATAATAACACCCCTACCTCTTTTTTACTCTCCTACACTTATATCACAAATACAAGCTCTTTACACTGTATATTGCTGAATGACAATGCTATCCAGCAAGATGATTATAACAATAATAATAAATAGTAAAACTAATGAAAAAACAAAATCAAATATACAATTCTATTATTATTACTAGCTATGCTACAAACCTAATGGAAAAGCAGGATGCTATAAGCCCAAGGGCTCCAACAGGGAAAATATCCTAGTTAAATAAGGAAATCATGGATAAGATGAGAGTAGTGTGCCTGACAATACCCCAAACCACAAGAACTGTAACCCAAGACAGTGGAAGACCACGATATTAGAGAAGAATGGTTTGATTTTGTGGTGTACTTCCAGAGGAACGAATTACCATACCTCAAAAGTCTGTGCTACCCTTACCAAGAGAAGAGTAGCCACAGAACAATTACAATACAATTGTTAACCTGAGTCAGAGAAAAAAAGAAAAAAAAAATTAATGTCAGGCGTACGACGAAAGAGGAGAATGTGTAAAGAATGGGCCAGACTATTTGGTGTATGTGTAATAGTTGTAAATTACATGATTAAATCCATGACCCAAGGGATCAATGGAGAAGCTAGGAGGAGTGTGAGAAATGCCAAGTCAGTCATAGACAGGATGCGAAAGCCAAACCTTTGCAATGTAACATTTTTGCATGAAGAGTAAACACAATACAAAGTATCCCGTGAGTGTCTCACTGGATCCAGATGGCTTCCTGTATTAATGTTGTGTTTACACATTTACATAAATGCTGAGATAACTAAGTATACGTTATCATCAAACATGATATTTTTGTTAGTTCTTGTCAACATCTCATACGGAATGGTCATCCGACCAAACCATCTATACTCCTGTGATGGAGCTGCTAATAAACTGTTTCAAAAGTTAACTTACATAGACTTATTCAGAAGAAGTAACCTGCAAGTCTAAATATACATAGCACATTGAAGAGACATTTGATTGGAACCATAATGTGTGTTTATAACAGTACCACACCAACATATGTATAGGCAAAGGAGAAATGAGCCGCGTCCAGAGAGGGATCCAATGCAGTACTATCTGGCTAGTCAAAGGACGCAATAACTCGAGTTGTAATAGCTAAACGGGTGGCTGGTTCCCTGTCCAATCTACAACCTATAAACTTAACATGTTTATATATTTGATCATTTAAAATATATGAAAATATATTGTGATATAGTATACGTAAAATATGAAAAGCTACAATCTCTCTCTTTCTCTATGAAATAAACGTAAAAACTGAGGAGTTTAATTTTTCTATTTTACCATAAACTAGAATAATTATGATGTAAATAAAATTTCCGGCAATATGATAACTTCTGTTTTTGTTAAAACAACTATTACTTTAAAAAAGTTTTTTTTATTGACAACCAAAATGTTCAAATCAACTCAACATTCTTCCATAATTGTAACAGATCTAAGAAAAAAAATATATACAACACTCAAAAACCAGAGTTCGACCACTGACACCTAACAATACAACACCTAGCAAACGGTAACGCAAGCAAAATCCCAGCCTTGACATTTACTGCAAGTTGATTCTCTCTCTCTCTCTCTCTCTCTCTCTCTCTCTCTCTCTCTCTCTCTCTCTCTCTCTCTCTCTCTCTCTCTCTCTCTAGAATGGGGAATAGTTATGGTATGCAATTGTTCTTATCTTATCGTAAGTT
Organism: Palaemon carinicauda; assembly: GCF_036898095.1. Classification (NCBI taxonomy): domain Eukaryota; kingdom Metazoa; phylum Arthropoda; class Malacostraca; order Decapoda; family Palaemonidae; genus Palaemon; species Palaemon carinicauda. The sequence goes on along the minus strand of NC_090726.1, from coordinate 153,099,768 downwards.
TGGTTTGTTTCCATTATCATAAAAAAAGTATGGGATTCTAAATTTCAATATAAATTATAGTTTATATAAATATCTTATCTGATACCTCTTATTTGCTAGAGTAAAATTGTGTCCTTTTCTTAGAAAAAAGGGTTTTTTAAATATATCATATCAGGATAACATTAGATACGTTTAACTCCCATTTTGATTTCATTTTAGTAAAAACAAAATAATCAATATGAGTTTTTTTTTGCCCAATATTTTTTCCATTTTTTTTTTTTTTTTTTTTTTTTTGACTGTGAATAAGTAAACTTGTATTATTTGTTTTTCTATCCCCATTACCATATCATACTTTTTGTCTTTGTATATTGTAAATGATATAGTTTACTTTTTTGCATGCTATTTTTTCATCATTGGATATAATATTCATAATTTATCAATCATTATGTATCAATTTATTGATATTAATAATTTGTTGCCCTGATGATGGGAAAGATGATTTTCCGAAAGCTTGGTTATGCCAAGTATAAACATTGGCCTAGTTTTCAAACACACACACACACACACTCTTTATATATATATATATAATATATATATATATATATATATATATATATATATATATATATATATATATATATATATATATATATAATATCATCATGAGTGCGAAGAGCATACCCATGCCATTTCCATCTAGGTCTACCCCTAACCATTAACTCATCCACATATGGCACTTAAGTAACCTCTCTTATAGTTTCATAGTTTCATTTCTAATCCTGTCCTGCCATTTAACTCCCAATATTCTTCTAAGGGCTTTGTTCTCAAATCTACAAAATTTGTTGGATATTTTTCCATTGTCATACCACGACTCATTGCCATACAATAACACACATGTCATTAAGCTGATATATAGCCTGATTTTTTATGTAATTATAGGCGATTTTATTTCAAAATTTTCGTTAACCTAGCCATTGTCTGATTTGCTCTTTTCAATCATTAATTAAACTATAATTCTAAAGACCCTGTATTAGCGATCACATTTCCTAAATATTTGAATGATTCCACCTCATTAATCCCTTCTTAGTCCAATGATATTTCATCTTCCATTGCATATTTCGTTCCCATTATCTTTGTCTTTCTTTTATTAATCTTGAGACCAACCTCATGTGATATTTTATGCATTCTGGTAAGCAAGCTTTGCAAGTCCTGTGGCGTTTTGCTAATAAGGACAGCGTCATCAACATACTCTAGGTAAGATAATTTCCTGTAACCTATTCAGTCCAATCCTTCTCCACCATCCCCAACTGCTCAATGCATTACAAAATCCATGAAGAAGATAAACAACATAGGTGACAACACATTCCCCTGGGGTATTCAACTGTTCACTGGAAATTCATTTGATACGACTCCATTAATATTAACTTTGCACTTACTATGCTCACGAATACTTAATCAAATTTAGAGTAGTGTCAGACAGCAAAGCCGTAGTACACTGCATCAACAGAGGAGGATCCAAGTCGCCCAACCTGAATCTGATCCTGGTCACTATCTTCGCCTTGGCAACAGAAAAGAACTGGTTCCTGTCAGCAACTCACCTAGCGGGAGTCCAGAATGTGATAGCGGACTCACTATCCAGGACGAAACCACTAGAATCAGAATGGTCTCTGGACATAACTTCATTCCGGTGGATACTCAGACTGGTTCCGGGCCTCCAGGTAGATCTATTCGCAACTCAGATGAATCACAAACTTCCTTGTTATGTGACACCAGACATGGACCCTCAGGCTTATGCCATACAGTAGACGCGTTAACCCTGGATTGGAACCATTGGAGGAAGATTTATCTATTTCCACCAGTGAATCTTCTAATGAAAGTATTGCACTAACTACGCTCCTACCGGGGGGCAGTGGCTTTAATAGCACCTCACTGGCCAAAGAGCAGTTGGTTTCCTCTCCTCCTCGAGTTGAAGCTCCGTCCCTTCCGGATTCCTTTCCCCAAACTGACCCAAGTAATCCAAACTCAGACTGTGTCAGATTCCTCAAGGATAGCCAAAACCCTAACTTTGTGGACTTCATGAAGTTTGCAGCTCGTACAGATGCAAACATTGACCCGGAAAACGTTCTCTTCACCGAAGCAGACAAAAGGGACTCGACAATTCGTCAATATGATTCGGCCGTTAAGAAACTAGCAGATTTCCTAAAGAATTCAGACCATACTCGTATGTCTCCGAATTTAGCCATCTCGTTCTTTAGGTTCTTATTTGACAAAGGCCTAGCAGCTAGCACTATAACCACCATCAAGTCAGCTTTGAAGAAGATCTTCCTGGTTGGGTTTAACATTAACCTGGCGGATTCCTATTTCTCATCTATTCCAAAAGCGTGTGCTAGGCTTCGACCTTCGGTTCGGCCACAAAAGGTCTCTTGGTTTCTGAACGATGTCCTCAAACTTGCGTCAGACACGGACAATGAGTCCTGCGCTTATATCACTCTTCTTAGGAAGACTTTATTTCTAACGGCTATGGCCTCAGGTGCTAGAATCTCAGAACTAGCAGCTCTCTCACGTAACCCGGAAAACATAGATTTCCTCCCTTCAGGCGAAGTACTACTTTCTCCAGACAGAGCTTTCCTAGCTAAAAATGAGGACCTGCAAAATAGGTGGTCCCCTTGGAAGATTATCTCTCTTCCCCAGGATCCTTCTCTGTGTCCAGTCACTACTCTCAGGGCCTTTTTAGCTAGGACTGCCACCCGCTCGTCTGACTCCTTATTTATCAGGGAACAAGGGGGTACTATTTCCATTCAAGGTATCAGACAACAAATCCTCTACTTCATTAAACATGCTAACCCGGAATCATTTCCCCATGCTCATGATATACGGTCAGTAGCTACCTCCATCAATTACTTCCAGAATATGGACTTTGATGACCTTAAAAAGTATACGGGTTGGAAATCTCCTATGGTTTTCAAACGCCACTATCTAAAGAACTTACAGGCCCTTAAATACCCTACGGTTGTAGCGGGAAGTCTTATCTCTCCCCATTAATCTCTGCTTATTCCTTTCTTCCATCTCTTCTCTCCTCCCTCCTACCCGCCACTCGCACCACGTCGCCACTCTCCTGGGTGGTTCGTTAGCCCTAAGTTATTTACCATGTTTAATTCCTATGATTTAACTGTTATTGTATTTACCATTCATTTAATGTTTAGTTATGCTTAGACATGTAAGATTGATGCCTTTTGCGTCTGGACACTCAGATGATTCCTTGTCTTCATATTTATTTAGCCTTACGTCCCCTATGTCCTTTGGCTAGTTTGTAATTTTATGTTAACTAACCATTTTATATTATATTATTGTCTTACATGGTGTTTGTATTCTCCTCATTATGTTATTATTGTATTGGGCTTAGAAAGCATTCTCTGGTACATTTTCACTGGCCGTCACAGGTCGCCCCAGAAAAGGGATTTTGACGAAGGAAAAATCTATTTCTGGGAAGAGACCTGTGACGCCCGGTGAAACCCTTCCCGGTTATTTTGTACGGATCCACCCCTTTTTTCCTTGCCAAGCCATATGTTCTTGCAGAAGGATGACCTAGAGGGCGCGCGTGGTAGGTGTCGGTGGCGTGGGCCAACTGTGTTCTCTAGGGCCTGTTACGGCCCTTCCCTTTGATGGAGGAATTATCTAAATGGAAGACAGCCTGTGAATAGTGGTTTTCACACGCCCCTGTTGTATACACGACACCCACAAGGTGTTCGCACGAGGGTAGTAACCTCTGCATTCCATGCTTTTATCTTTCTCTAGTATATTTGGAAGATTTATATTAGAAAAGTGTAAAGAAGGACTTCTTTCACCGGGCGTCACAGGTCTCTTCCCAGAAATAGATTTTTCCTTCGTCAAAATCCCTTTTTTATGACAACTGATGGAAGTGTGATGCCCCTGTAATTATTGAAATCATTCGTCTCCTTTTTTTACCATTTTCTCCAACCTTCCTACCTCCCATTCATCAGGTTTTGCCTCATCATTCCAAATTCTACAAAATAATCTTGTAATTATTCAGCAAGTCACTTCATTTTAAGCCAAAATCTTCTCAGCAGTTATTCCATCGTCATTGTATCCCAGGCCTTTCAGTCTCTTTAATTTATTAATAATAGCTTCGACTTCACTGAATTCATTCATGAGTACATCAAGTTCTTCCTCAGCTTCAGGTATGGGAATCGAATTATTCCCTTCATATCTCATATTCATGACCGCACTAAAATGTTCCAATCAACGTTGCCTTTCTTCATCTTATGTTGATATAACAGATCCCTCTCTCATGGGTATATATTTCTTTTTGCTCCAGTAGAGATTTCATTAATAATTCTATGAGCAATTCTTACACCATAGCCACTCCCTGAATTCATAGCTTTGTGAGCCACACCTTCTTTCCAGTCTAAATATTTTCTCCAGTCATTCCTGGCTTTTCTTTTGACCTCACAATCAATAATGGAATATTTAGCATGCTCTACTTGGTAGTTTTCACTACTTCCTTGGAAACTTTCAACAATCAATTTCTGTCTCTGTCTCCTTTTTATATTATCCCACGTATAATTTGATATCCATGGTTTTCTCCTTGTAACTCCATGCCCAAAAACTTCACTACCAACCGACTGATATATGTTCTTAATTTCACACATTTTTTCATTAATTGTCTGCTCTTCGTCTCTTAAGTCTCTGAGACTGCAAATCGATTCCTACATTCAAAAGCAAATTTTTCTATATGCTCATCTTCTAGAAACTTGGTTATATCAAACCTATGTATTCTATCTACATTTCTGTTGGGGGCTTTCAGTTTTGATTTTAGTGAGCCAATGAGAAGCTGGTGATCACTATCACTATCTGCACCTCTAAAGCTTCTTAAATTTCTCAGTCCTCCTCCTTTCTTTATTAATAGTAATGTGATCTACTTGATTTTTGTAATTGCCTCATGGTGAAGTCCATGTATATTTGTGAATATCCTTGTGCTGAAAGTTTACCTCCAATAACATTGTTTGTTGAATAAAAACCTATAAAATATGCTCTGCTTTCATTTACAACTTTGCCAAGCCCCTCAATACCCATCACATTCTCTATACCTTGATTATTCCTTCCAACTTTAGCATTGAAGTCACAAATCAAAATTTTCATATATCTCTCTGGGATCTCATCTACTGTATTACACTCTGTAGTTCTTCATCGTATTCATCTTTCCTTTCTTCAGAGGAATCAGTTGTTGGTGCAGAGCAAATTATAATGCAGTACTCATATTGCACTGCTTTGATGTAAACTTTGCAAGTAGCAATCTACTATTTACAGCTTTCCATTCCGCTTACACCTTTTCTGCTCTCTGAGTCATTATCATTCCTACGCCTTCTCTTCCAACTCGATTTGTTCTTCCTAAATATATATATATATATATATATATATATATATATATATATATATATATTGCCTTGGTCTAAGGTTTCCTTACCAATCCCCTACAACGTATTTCACTTAGGACCAAGATATCCAAACTATATCTTAAAAATTCATTCTCCACTTCCTGTAACTTCCCAATCTGATTTATAGTTCTAACATTCCAACTACCCATTTTCAATTTTTTTTTAGTATTTATAAACCAGGAGATTCTTATCACCCTGCTATGACCGGGACTGTAGGCCATTCTGTCATTTCCACGTTCCATAGAATGACTAAATCCATAGAGGATTCATTGGCTAAATTCATCAAAGGATAGCCAGTACCTTCTTGATGCTCAGTGCTTATCATACTAAGGCAAGTGACCCCTGGTGGTCTAGGCTGATTCCAGTAAGGTCATTTGCCAAGCATAGGGATTAAAAGCAGAAGAGACATCTTGTTTATCACCTTAAACCCAGTATATATATATATATATATATATATATATATATATATATATATATATATATATATATATATATATATATATATACATATAATATACATATACATATATATACACACACACACAGACACACACCCACATATATATATATATATATATATATATATATATATATATACACACATATATATATACATATATATATAAATATATATATACATATATATGTATGTATGTATGTATATATAATCGTCATCATCTCCTACACCTATTGACGCAAAAGGCCTTTGTTATATTTCGTAAGTCGTCTCTATCTTGAGCTTTTAAATCACTAGTTCTCCATTCATCGTCTCCTTTACGCTTCATAGATTTCAACTCTTCTAGTGGAGCCCAGTTGGAAGTTAGGTGAACTAATCTCTCTTGGGGAGTGCAAAGAGCATGCTCAAGTCACCTCCACCTACCCCTCACCATGATATCATACACATATGACACTTGAGTAATTACTCTTATTGTTTCATTTCTAATCCTGTCCTGCCATTTAACTACCAATATTCTTCTGAGGGCTTTGATCTCAAATCTACAAAATCTGTTGGATATTGTTTCATTGTCATACCACGACTCATGTCCATACAGTGACACCGATTTCACTAAAATGATATATCGTCTGATTTTTATATATAATTTCAGGCGATTTTATTTCAAAATTTTTCTTAACCTGGCCCTTGTCTGATTTGCTTTTTTCAATCTTCCATTAGAATCCAATTCTAAAGACCCTGTGTTATCAATCATAGCTCCTCATTAATCCTTTCTCCTTCCAATGATATTTCATCTTCCATTGAATATTCCGTTCTCATCATCTCTGTCTTTCTACTATTCATCTTAAGCCCAACCTTATGTGATATTTCATGCATTCTGGTTAGCAAACTTTGCAAGTCCTGTGGTGTTTAGCTGATAAGGACAGCATCATAAACATACTCTAGGTCAGACAATTTCCTGTTACCAATCCAGTCCAATAATTCTCCGCCATCCCCAACTGTTCTACGTTTTAGAAAATCCACGAGGAAGATAAACAATATAAGTGACAACACATTCCCTTGGAGTACTCCACTGTTCACTGGAAATTCACTTTATATGACTCCACTAACATTAACTTTGCACTCCATAATAATACAGGACTCCACAAAATTGGACAGTGCACACTAATAAAGGCTTTTTCATAGTCCACAAATGCCATCTAAAGTGGATTTCTATATTCTACACATTGCTGTCCAACATGTCTTTAAAATGAAAATTTTGTCAGTACAACTTCTACCTTTTTGAAATTCTGCTTGTTCATCTCAGCTTTTCAATATCTTTCTCTCTAGTCTCTTTAGAATGGGCATACTATATATTTTCAAGACAACTTACGTAAGTGTTATGACTTTTATTATTGCAATCAGTCAGTTCTTTTTTTTTTTGCCATTTTCACCAACACTAGTAGCTCCCATTCAACAGGTTTTAGCCCTCCATACTACATTGTACAAAACATATGTTTTTGGAGTTAACTGGCGAGAAAAATTGAAAGAGGTTCTGGAGAGAAGAGGTTAGTGGAAGAGGAAGCCTTTGATAGAAGGCACTGAAGAAGCAGTATCAGGGAACCGAACCCTTAATGAATGGAATACGGTAGGAAATAAGAAGAGCTAAGAATAATTTCAAGACAAAAGGTTCACCATAAATTCTAAAATTCTATCATTGGCAAAGGAAGTAAGACTAAATCAGGGAATCGTTTGCTTGGGCAGGTGAGGGTTGCTAAGTATTATTTTTCAAATCTGCAAACATTAAAGGTAATATTCCTAATTAGCATTGTGGGATTAGGTTGTCAAACTGTTCTTTTTCCAAATGCTATATCTTTGTGTTAAAAAATTGCGGTCAAAGATTTCAGAAGTACAACTACGTCGCTGAAATTTTGCAAGAATCTTTCTTTGGGAAGAGTTTCACCTGCAGCTCAAGTTGTACCCATCAATATTTGGTTAAATTTCATGGTTTGACTCGCATTCTTTTGGGAGATTTATGGCTTATCAATTTGGTGTCAAATTATGGTTTCTGAGATATCAATGAACATACGTTCAGTATACAGTTTGTTTAGTTTGTCGGGAAGAAATATATAATTTCATTGCACACATTATATTATCATCATCAGCCGTTACTAGTCCACAGCAGAACAAAGGCCTCAGACATATCCTTCCACTAGCGTCTGTTGATGGTCTTTCTGTGGTAGTCCACACCCGCAAACTTTCTTAATCTCTCTAGGGACCAAATCTGTTATTTTTAATGCACATGTATTGTCTGTCTTTCTCATTATATGCCTTGACCACCGACCTCACTGAGAAAGTTGACATTCTTGCCATGAATATGGAATCAATTAAAGCAACACTTCAAACATTGATAGACCAAAACCGGAGAAACAGACATTTGCTGCAAAGTTAAGGAAAAAAATCTGTTGATAATAAAAACAACTAATATAACTAAAATTACTGAAAGAAAACGTGAGGTTGAACAAGCACTTAAAGACATTCCTATACTTAACACGAGGTCAACTACGAATGTAAATGTTGTAAACTTTGCAAAAAATATGATCAGAGAAGAGGCGGCAAACAAAATTCAGACATTGGTGGCTGACACTGAAACGTGAAAAATAGGAAAACTAAAACCAAAAATAATGATATGCAATGTATACAATGATGAAGATGATGCAGTAAATGCTTTGATTCAAAGAAATCGCTGCCTGGACCAAATCCAAAATATAGAGAAGATAAGTGTAGTCCTGAAGAAAAATGCCTCGGGGGTGGGGGGGGGCGCACTATGTGCTGAAATGTATTCCTGAAGTTCGGAGGGCTATTCATGATAATGGGGAAAAAGTTTCGTTACGATGGGGTATCTATAATATACATGATAGGTACCACGTGTTCACCTGCTACCACTGTCAGAGGTATGGACATCTTGGAAATGATTGCAAGTCTAAGAACGATGATAAAGTCTGCAGGAAATGTTCAGGGAGACACTCCACCAGGGAGTGTAATTCACAAGTGTCAAAGTGTATAAACTGCACAAAGTTAAACAAACCAAGTGACCACACAATAAATTCTACAGACTGCAAAGCTTATGACTTGGAATTGAAAAGACTAGTGGAAAATACTGATCATGGTTACTAGGGATGTCATAAACTGTGGCTATGTAAATATACAATCTATAGGTAATAAGACTTCAAATTCGAGAATTGATAAACGAGAAATATTTGGATATGCTAGCATTATCTGAAACATGGATAAATAACTTGGACAAGGCAAAGATCACTGAAATGACGGCCCCCCACTCATGCCTTCTGTCAAATACAGAGAGAAAGGAGGTCTGGTGAGGGTGTCGGGCTCTTTTTCATAAAAGTTACTCAATTCTCAAAACGTTCAAAAGAATTAGTGTAACAAGCTTTGAATATATAAAAATAAAATTTACGCCCAAAAACAGAAGAATATCCTTTGTAACAATCTACAAACCTCCTAGAACAAACACTAGTATCTTTTTTGAAGAATTCGGTGCTCTCATTGAGAAGATTATCATGGAGAAAAACGAATTGGTTATCTGTGGAGACTTCAATTTTTGGATGGATGACGCATCAAATCCTGACGCTTCGGCATTTAGTGAGTTACTAGAATCATATCGACTAGTGAATAATGTCAACTGTACAACTACTTTAACTGGGCATATGTTAGACTTAGTTCTAAGTGATGACATGAATAATACTGTATCTGATATAAAAGTTGAAGAGAAATGTACTATTTCCCCAATACACAAACTTATTACGTTTAGTCTACCTCTAAAGAAACATGCATTCGTAAAGAAAATAAACTTTAGACATAAATAAAATTTTTCTCCTACTATATTTATTGAAGAAGTTAAAAAGAAAATAAATGATGCTGTCAACATTCCCTGTTATCATGATGACCAATGTCTGTTATGAGCTAAGTGTGCTAACTGTCTTACGACCACTTATAATAAAGTGAGTAAAAGTGAATATGATACCATGTGGCCACCGATGGAAAAGACTATAACTGTAAAAGACCAATCTCCTTGGTTTGATGGAGAGACTTAGGTAAAAAAAAAAAAAAGAGGGGAAAAAAGACATAAAGAAGGAAAGTGGAATAGGCTAAAAACTGAAAGTACTTGGGTAGAATACAAAAATGCTGCGTGTCAATATAACTACCTACTAAGAAGGAAAAGAAGTGAATACTATAAGAGAAAGATCCTCGAAGCAGCAACAGACATAAATAAGTTATATCATCTCCTGAAGGGTATAATGGGAAATGTAAAAGAAACGAAGCTACCTGATGGATACAGTGACCAGGAACTAACAAATAATTTTCTAGTATTCTTTAAAAAAAAATTGAAAATATAACCAGGTCATTTGTAAATAATCAACATCCGATTAATGATACACCAGGCACACAGACAAAATTAATACGATTTAACAACATAACACAAGATGACCACCAGAATCAACAGAGAAAATAAAACAAACTGCGCGATTGATCCTATGCCAATATCTGAAGTAATTGGTGAGAGAGACTTTTCTAGTCAAGCCAAAATAATAATGAGAATAGCAAATGCAAGCATTGATGAAAAGTTTTAGGCTCCTAAATCTGAGCAAATGGCTATAGTCACACCAGTTCTGAAAAATGCACTGGACTACCAGGAATTAAGCTCATATAGACCTATTTCAAATCTATCCTTTGGCTCAAAAGTGCTTGAATATGTAATTCTTGAACAGCTAGTCAGTCACTTAGAAGTAATAGAAGCTTTGCCTGACAATCAATGTGCTTACAGAAAACTATACTCTACGGAGACAGCCATCTGCTCTGTTCTAAATGATATGCTAGAAATGATGGATGAAAATAACTGAGGTATCTTAATACTTGTACTGCTCGATCTCAGTGCTGCTTTTGATACAGTTGTGCATGAACTGCTACTAAATGATGTACGGTCCATCGGCGTTGAAGATTAAGCCTTCGAATACCTAAAAGACTACTTAGTTGGTAGAAATTACTGTGTACAAATTGGAAACTCTTATTCATCATATGAACCCTTAAACAGAGGGGTACCCCAGGGGAGTGTACTTGTCCCAATCTTATTCTGCATCTATACTATTGGTCTATCGAAAATGCTACAAAGGCATGGCGTGGAGTTCAAACTATTTGCAGGTGACACACCATTTTACTTCTCCATAAATAATATACATGACACTACTGAAACTCTAAACCAAATCCTTCATAATGTTAGAGAATGGATGACATTTAAACAACTAAAATTAAATGAGAACAAAACTGAATTCATGATGGTGGGTAAGAGATACACCGTGAGAAACTTGGGCGATATTCAAAAGAACATAAATAATGACTCGGTTCCAATATCTAGTAAAGTTCGAGATCTAGGTGTATTTCTTGACTGTAACCTGTCTCTAATGTCCAAATAAATACAAAAATTCTGAAAAGAAACTTGTGATAAACAGTGTATTACCAGGATTAACTACTGCAACTCTATTACAATTTACCAAATTGCAACTTAAGAAATTACAAAACATAGTAAACAGAGGAGCAAGACTGATAAAAGGTGTCCCACCTAGAGAAAAGATCACCCCTATACTAATCGATTTACACTGGCTGCCGATTAAAGCGAGAATTGAATTTAAAATATGTACAATAATCCACCAAGTTATCAGAATCGGTCGTCCAAAATACCTAAGAGAATTTCTACATATTGCGCAGCCAACAAATCGTGTCAACACGAAAATAGTTACAGATGGCTTCAAACTGTTGGAACCTAGATATATGTCTACTTTAGGCTCTAGAGCCTTTAAATATGCAGCCCCGAGACTATATAAGCTCCCACGAAACATTCAAATGATTGAAGACATTAAGGCTTTCAAGAGGAATCTGAAGACTTTCTTATTTTAAAAAATCATACAACAGTGAAGATTTAACAGTAAATGAACAATACGTGATCTGAAACGATAAATACTCTGAACGAACAAGGTGAAACAAAAGCAGAGGTCCTGTAGAAAGTAGTGTTCTCCTGCTGTATGGGACCGGAAAAACAGCCATCAAAGGAAGTAAAGTAAGTAGCCATGTCCATTTCTTTTTTTTACAAGTTGTTAGAATATCCTCTACTGTACATTAGTTTGCTTTCGTATCCACGTTGTTATTTTTCTGTTTCTTATTGTTATTCCCATCATTATTCTTTCCATAGCTCCTTGAGTTGTAACTAGCCTTTGCTCTAAGGCTTAAGTAAGACCAAGTTTCCGATGTACAAGTTAATACTGGTAGGACCATTTATCTAAATACTTTTCTTCTTAGAGAAATTGGTATTTTACTTTTCATAATCTCATTTTATTTATCAAATGCTCTCCATCCCATGCTTAACCTTTTAATTTTAGTCTCATGTCTTAGGGAAACACTTACTTTCTGTCCTAAGTACATACAGTGATGCCTCAGGATACGAAAGTAATCCGTTCAGGATACGGTTTCGTATCCTGAGTTGCGTTTTACATGTAAATAGCCTAATCCGTTCCAAGCCTTACGAAAAGACACCTTTTCTTCCATAAACACGCTAAACTGTAGTAATAAACATGCAATGCAGCCATTTCTATCATTCAATAATTAACCCAACCGTTAAAAACAGCCTAATCCATTCCAGAAACCACTACGAGATTATTCAATAATGTAGTTATAGCCTAGTTATCCCCCCAAGCCCTAAGAAAATGGTCCGTTTTCTTTATTACTGTATAAAAGTTACGGTACTGTATGTAAAGCATTTGGATCTGTGATGTATTGTTACCTGTACGTACACCTAAATTAAGGATTGATACCCTGAAAAAAAGGTTACAGTTAATTAGTGTAACAAAAAAGTTGAAACTTACCTTTTGATTGAGACGATGTCCGATAGCGAAGTCGCGGCAGAGGAGGATGGCATAAGGCAGAAAACGTAACAAGTGACAGACTACGTACAGTAATTTACACACTTAACACATTAACACTTAAACTTTACGAAATAAAAAAATGGCAGAAATAATTAACACTTAACATTACGTATGGAAAACTATAAAATGAAAGAAAAAATTACTTTAACACTTAACGGTAACATAAAACTTAAAATTGAATTTTTTTTTTTTGCTTTTTTATAACTACGTTTTTCATATTTTCTAAATCTCTTCTACTTCTTCATCACTTTCTTTTTTCTGTTTCTTTTCTTTACTTTCACCTTCTAATTCTTCATCACTTCCTCTTTTCTGTTTCTTTTCTTCACTTTCACCTTCGTCTTGGCCTACTAATACCACTGGCCTCTTTAATAAGAAACTATCCATTGTAGCTTGTTTCTGCCTACTTTTCAACACATTTCTAAAATGCGTTAGGCAAACGTCATTGAAGTGTTGAAGCGCACGGTTGGTATAAACTTTTTCTGGATGTTCCTTTTTGACGTAGTCTGCCATTTTATGGAAACATGCGAGAATTTCCTTAATGTCTGCCGTTTTCAAAGGTGTAACATCCTCCTCATCACCGCTAGAGAACTGCTCTTGAACAACACTCACTTGCATCGTCTCCAACTCCTTCAGGTCGTCCGTCGTCAACTCCTCGTGGTGCTCCTCGATAAGTTCATCTATATCCTTGGCGCTAGCTTCCAGCCCCATGGACGTACCAAGATGTACGATGTCAGCCACCTTAGACTGCTGAATGGGTTCAGGATCGTCAACGATCTCGGCTTCGCCTCCAGGCTTCCTGAACCCCTCGAAGTCTTGTGCAGAGACAGCATCAGGCCACAGTTTCCTCCAAGATGAGTTCAGGGTATGCCTCAAAACTTCCTGCCAAGCGAGATCGATGAGTTTGAGGCATATCACGATATTAAAGTGATCTTTCCAGAATTCACGCAGAGTGAGGTTTGTACTCTCTGTGACTTGGAAACATCTCTGGAAGAGATGCTTCGTGTACAATTTTTTAAAATTAGAAATAACTTGCTGGTCCATGGGCTGGAGGAGAGGGGTGGTGTTAGGCGGTAGATATAGGGCCTTTATGAAGGAATACTCGGCCAGAAGATATTCCTCGAGGCCAGGAGGGTGAGCTGGAGCATTGTCCAACACCAGCAGACATTTCATAGGGAGGCGGTTTTCTTCCAAATATTTTCGGACAGTCGGACCGAAGCAGACATTCACCCAATCAATGAAAAGTTGCCTCGTTACCCAGGCTTTAGCATTCGCCCTCCACATCACGGGAAGGTTCTCCTTGATGACTTTGTGGGCTTTGAAGGCTCGGGGATTTTCTGAATGGTACACCAGCAGGGGCTTTATCTTGCAGTCCCCACTGGCGTTTGCACAAAAAGCAAGAGTAAGCCTGTCCTTCATAGGCTTATGTCCGGGTAGCCTCTTCTCCTCCGCCGTGATGAACGTCCGACGAGGCATTTTCTTCCAGAAAAGTCCAGTTTCGTCGCAATTGAAAACTTGCTGCGAACTGTAGCCTTCCTGCAGTCAACTCGTCGAACGTTTTAACAAAGGCTTTGGCTGCCTTCGTGTCCGAGCTGGCTGCCTCCCCATGCCGTACCACTGAATGAATGCCAGTCCTTTTCTTAAATTTCTCGAACCACCCCCGAGAAGCCTTGAACTCTGGGGGTTCCTGCTGGGATGTTCCTTCTCCTGCCCCTTCTTCGGCCTGAGAACGCACGGGATCACCGAAAATGGCGGAGGCCTTCTGGCAAATTGTAGTCTCAGTGATGGTGTCTCCTGAGATCTCTTTGTCTTTGATATACACAAGAAGCAGCCTCTCCATCTCGTCATGCACGTGGGTTCTCTTATTGGAGAAAATAGTGACGCCCTTAGAAGGTGCCGCTGCTTTGATGGCCGCCTTCTGCTTCAGGATGGTGCCTATCGTAGATGGATTCCGGCCATACTCCCTGGCGATCGCACTTAAACGCATGCCAGACTCGTATTTTTTTACGATTTCAAGTTTCGTCTCCATCGAGAGCATCGTCTTTTTCTTCTTTCCTTCGTCAACATTCTTGGGACCCATGGCTACAGTAATACGTAATATAATACACTACGTACGTTTTATACAGTACTATGTATAGTAAACACTAATACAGTACAGTGCACAGTAACGAATGTTTAATAACGAATGTACTGTATATTAACACTACGTCAAACAAGCGAAAGCACACAATGTCTGTTAACGATACCGGGGTCGGAACGAAAAGAGAGAGAGAGAGAGAGAGATGAACGCCCGTGCTTAAGCAAGCTGGGATAGTTGCCGACCAATAGGAAAGCAGGATCTTATGGCGTCAGCTAGCATCTGAGTAGAGAGATAACCAATGTCTGGCGGCGCGCGCTTTTTAAACTTACTCTCGGCGAAGATTTGGGATCTCGTAAGGTTTTCGTATCCTGAAATTTTATTCGTATACTGGGGCATAAAAATCTTCGAATCACTTTTCGTATCCTGAATTTTACGTAAGCAGAAACTTTCGTATCCAGAGGTATCACTGTATATTCATTAACAGTCATTAGAGATTTGCCATAACTCTTATTTGTTGTCTCTGCATTTTCATTGAACGTTATCTTAGTTTCACTCGTTTTCATTTTAGGTTCCACATTTCTGCTTTCTCTATTCAAATTTTCTATCATCTATTGTAATTCCTCCCATTATTCCCTAAGTACAACTACGTCATCTGCAAATATTAAGATGTTAATGTATTCCCCATTAATATTAATTCTTACATTTTTCAAATCTAAATTTTTAAAAACTTCCTTTAGGCATGCTGTGAATAATTTAGGAGAGATGGGGTTTCCCTGTCTAATTCCTTTCCCAATCAGAATTTTCTCACTATCTTTATGAAGTTTTAGGATTGCTATATTATCATTATCATTATAAGCTAAGCTATAACTCTACTTGAAAAGCAAGATGCTATAAGGCCAAGGGGTCCAAAAGGGGAAAAAACCCAATGAGGAAAGTAAACAAGGAAACAAACTACAAGAGAAGTAATAAACAATCAAAATAAAATATTAAAATATTAACATTGTATTAGATCTTTCATATATAAACTATAAGAACTTAAAAAACAAGAGGAAGAGAAATAAGTTAGCAAAGCATGCCCGAGTGTACTCTCAAGCAAGAAAACTCTAACCCAAGACAGTGGAAGGTCATAGTACAGAGGCTATGGCATTAACCAAGACTACAGAACAAAGGTTTGCTTTTGGAGTAACCTTCTACTAGAAGAGCTGCTTACCATTGCTAAAGAGTCTCTTATACCCTTACCAAGAGGAAAGTAGCCACTGAACAATTGCGTTGCAGTAGTTAACTCTTTGAGCAAAAAAAAATTGTTTGGTAACCTCAGTATTGTCAGGTGTATGAAGACAGAGGAGAATGTGGAAAGAATAGGCCAGACTATTCAGTGAATGTGTAGGCAAAAGACAAAATAAGCCATATCCAGTAAAAGGGATCCAGTCTAGCAATGTTCGGCCTGTCAATGGACCCAATAACCCTCTAGTGGTAGCATTTCAACGGGTGGGTGGTGGTGACCTGGCCAACCTAATACCTACTATCTATACATCCAGTATAGATGGCTTCAAGTGTTCTAAACAAAATATTCTTTAATTCCTTGCTTTTGAAGGGCTTTCATTACTGCTGAAGTTTTGACAGAATCAAAAGCTTTCTCATAGTCTATAAATGCCATACATAATAGTTTGTCATACTCTCTTATTTTCTTCATTAGCTGGTTAATTACATGGTTATAGTCAGTTGTTGAAGACCCACTCCTAAAGCCTGCCTGGTATATTGGTTGATTAAAGTCTAGCTGTCTTTCAATTTGGTCTATTATTATTATTATTATTATTATTATTAATTGCTAAGCTACAACCCTAGTTGGAAAAGCAGGATGTTATAAGCCCAGGAGCTCCAACAGGGAAAATAGCCAAGTGAGAAAAGGAAACAAGGAAAAAAAAATATTGAGTAAACTTATAGGGAGAAAATTTTTCAGGTCTTTTGTTTCTCCCTTTTTGTGAATTAGTATAATGATAAGGCTTTTCCAAGCTGTGGGTATAGAGCATTCTTGCAGACATATGATGTATAGGTCAGAGAGTTTTACCACTATGAAATCTTCTCCATCTATTATTATATCAATTGTTAGGCCATCTTCTCTTGCTGCTTTGCCTCTTTTCATGTCTTTTAATGCTTTCTTTACTTTTACCGTTACATTTGGTTACATCTGGTGTTTCATTATTTCAAGTGGTTAAAGTTATTTCTTATATCACTATTTGTATACCACTGTATAGAAATCCTCTCCAATTTTCCTCACTATCTCCATTGCAGATATTTCCATTTTCATCATTTGAAGCAAACATCTGTTGCTACCCTGTTCCAAGTGTTGTTTTCATCAATTTTAACCTTCATCCTTTCTTTAGTGTTTCATCAAATTTGATCTCAATCTGTATACGAATATTTTGGGTTTTTAGTTTGTTTATTGTTTTGGATAGTTCTGCTAATTCTATTTCATCTCCATGAGGTTTGACCATTTCCAAACTTTTCTTTATTAGGTATTTTGGTCCTTTCTGATAGTTTTCCTTGATCTTGTATATACGGTATATGTTTAGACATACATACATGCATACATACATATATATATATATATATATATATAATATATATATATATATATATATATATATATATATATATGTGTGTGTGTGTGTGTGTGTGTCCCATGTCAATGGATAATGAGACATCAGAACATGGGTTTTTTTCACTTTATTACGAAAAGGTTTGTGAATACACTTGTACACAGTTCGATACTCTCAGACGAGTACCCACTTGCCCGTATGTTCGCTCGAGTGGCACTGACTAACCCTCGACAAGTAAGACGCAATGTTGCTCTATCAATATGTTGAATTGTTAGCATTTGTGGAATTCTCCACTGTGATGGAAATATACTGTCACCAATAGGGCCTCAACACAACACCTTATGAGAGTTTATACACATCATGTATAACAGAGTTCAGTGATCGCGCCCGCCAATTTATGACAGTCATAGTACTCTTAAAAAGGTCATTAACCTCGCAGTATAAAACACATATTTTGCATTATGACATATATACAGTATATATATATATATATATATATATATATATATATATATATATATATATATATATGTATGTATGTATGTATGTATGTATATATATATATATATATATATATATATATATATATATATATATATGTATGTATGTATGTATGTATGTATGTATGTATGTATGTATGTATGTATGTATATATATATATATATATATATATATATATATATATATATATATATATATATATATATATGTATATATATATATATGTATATATATATATATATATATATATATATATAACATTATAAAGTTCCTAGTTCTCTTATCAAGATTACTGGACTTTCAGTGCCTCAGTAGTAGCTGGTGATATGGTTTACAAGAAGTTAGGTCCCTTTACTTTTATTAATGGATAAATTTAAATACTCTTAGAGGTATTTAGCAACATAATCTGGAGCATAAAATTATAATTGAAGTTGTGAGGGTTTGATGCCGAAGCACCCGATCACAGATGAGTATTTCTAATACAAAATTTTCCATCTCTTTTCTTCATGGCCTACCTCCATGAAAATGTGGGAGACAGCAATATGAACATCAGGGGAGATTCATAGAAATATATAGAATTTTGATAAAATATTACTTTTTTTTTACTCTTTGGATGCTCATAAATATGCCCACCTGCTTCCCCCCTGACTAATGAATTCAAAAGAATAAGACATTAGTTTCAACTTAGAAACTGACAAGTTAGGTAAGGTAAAGCTTTACCTCGAGCTGCCATTAGTCACTAGATGCTGCCTTGGTGGGCTGGAGGAGTAGCCTTTTGAAGGGAAATGCACGACATATTTAGTATTTGTTTAATAATGTCACTGCTGAAGTTGGCTTCAGGCGACAAAGCAATATAAACCTCAGGTGATTATAAAAATAACTTTTTTGGGCTCAAGCCATGACGTCCTGATGGAAGGTTCCTTCGGTAGCTTCCTTGGGTATTTCTAACTACAAGGATATTCCCAGAGAATTAAACCCCAGGTTATCACAGAATTCTAACTTCTGGTGTGAGTATCCTAAAGGTTTCCCTCTAAGATATCGTATATCAACAGGGGACGTATGTATTAACACGCCACAT
This sequence comes from Palaemon carinicauda, assembly GCF_036898095.1. Lineage (NCBI taxonomy): Eukaryota > Metazoa > Arthropoda > Malacostraca > Decapoda > Palaemonidae > Palaemon > Palaemon carinicauda. Next base: position 153,080,652 of record NC_090726.1, on the reverse strand, counting down.
AGCTATCTGCACCCCATATAGAGTTAACACTTCAATATGGAAAGGTGGAGAATAACTGGGGAGCCGTTCCACAGTTACACTCATCCGTGGCTGCTTTTGGTACTCGAAACGTAAACAAACGGGCGCCATTGCTAAATGACGTCCCGTCCGTCCTCATCCTTCTGCTTGTAGCGCCTTGCTCTAGACGGATTTCCCCTTGTGCGATTTTCATCGACTTACATCGCCGTTATGTCTTTACCTTCAGCCTCGCCTTCTTCTGGAAAGTTGAGTACCAGGTCCCAGTATTGTTTAAATAAGCTCTAGCCGTAAAGTAACTTCTACTTTTCGTAATATATTGTGTTTTGTGGCAGAGCTGTGCCGCTACCGGACGCGCCATTTTATGGCATCGCTGTTCTTTTGCATGCCTTATTTAGCTAGCCAGAACAGCTTTATCCGGCCTCTTAACTAATTGATATTGTTAGTTTTTTAGTCTTCATAGCTAGGAACTACGTATATCGTGTTTTAACGCTCTACTACTCGGTCGCCGTTCGACCCCATACTAGATCGCTAGCTTAGCCCCTAGGCTAGATAGCCTAGCACTTGTGTTCATGCATGATATATTCCAGTGATCCTAGGTTAAGTTATGAAGATTGTGGCATTATTTATCATACTGTTAACTGTGATGTAAGTGTTTTCGCCTTCAGGGACCATATAGGGGATCGGTTTGATTGCGTTCCTTTCTAACCTAACCTAAATGTAGGAACCCCTATATGCTCCCTCAATCCCCTGCCTGCGGGCATTCCCTCTGTGTGGCCATGCTTCCCCTTCTATATAGGGGAATCTTGTCCACAATCAGAGTATTTATCGCTTCTCTGTCTATCCTAAGGGAACGATCCCCCCCTAGGTAGTAGGTTGGCCAGGGCACCAGCCACCCGTTGAGATACTACTGCTAGAGAGTTATGGGGTCTTTTGACTGGCCAGACAGTACTACATTGGATCCTCCTCTCTGGTTACGGTTCATTTTCCCTTTGCCTACATACACACTGAATAGTCTGGCATATTCTTTACATATTCTCCTCTATCCTCATACACCTGACAACACAGATTACCAAACAATTCTTCATCACCCAAGGGGTTACTGCACTGTAATTGTTCAGTGCCACTTTCCTCTTGGTAAGGGTAGAAGAGACTCTTTAGCTATGGTAAGCAGCTCTTCTAGGAGAAGGACACTCCAAAATCAAACCACTGTTCTCTAGTCTTGGGTAGTGCCATAGCCTCTGTACCATGGCCTTTCACTGTCTTGGGTTAGAGTTCTCTTGCTTGAGGGTACACTCGAGCACACTCTCCTATCTTGTTTCTCTTCCTCTTCTTTTGTTAAAGTTTTTGTAGTTTATATAGGAGATATTTATTGTTGTTATTCTTCTTAGAATATTTTATTTTCCTTTTTTTCTTTCCGCACTGAGCTATTTTCCCTGTTGGAGCCCCTGGGCTTATAGCATACTGCTTTTCCAACTAGGGTTGTAGCTTAGTAAGTAATAATAATAATAATAATAATAATAATAATAATAGGGTTGCGACCGAGAAAGAGGAACGGCTCTGCCCTTCCTCAGTTGCTTCCGGTTGGGTTACTCATCCCTTCCTGCAACTTGCGATGTGTCTTTCAGCCTACCTAGCCTGGGAATTAACACTCCTTATCTAGGTTAGGCTTTGGGGGGGGGGCTAGTTCTGTACTTTTATAGTTTGAGACGGTACCCTTGCACCATTCTCATTCTGGTTACCTATCCTAGGCTAGGGAGCGTTCTCCCTTTCCTTGGTGGCCGTTCTTGTACAGAGCCTCCTCTATGAAAGACCCCTCTTCTTCTCCCTCCCCACCTATCCCTTTGGTGTAGGCTTGCCTATACATAGGCTTGCCTATACACATCTGTCCCTAGTCCTACAACTCCTCCCTTGGGTGAAGTGATAGGGCTATCTTGCTCTCCTGCTGAGCTGGCCGCTCTGGTACACATACCCTTCATAGCGTTCTATGACGGTAGCCACTGGCAGCGGTTTGTCCAGCAGGGGGTTCCCCCTCTTGAGTGTACTCTAACCCTCCCTTGGGTTACCCCTGGCACCCGGCCCCTGCCATTGGATGCGAGGAGTATCTACTCCTGTCATGTGTGCACTCTCTCCGGAGGGATGCCGGAGGGGTATGCGGTCTTACCCCTCCAATCACTCCTTACCTTTCTCTCCATCTATCCTGGTGCCGGTCCCTTGCCGCCTCTACTGCCGGCGATACCGCCTTACACTCTGGTGACACTCTTTCATAAGATACCCTCCCTCCTCTAAGTCGTCAGCCTTCCGTGTGCCGGGGGCTGCCGCCTTCCGTCGGCATACAGCCGATGTCCCTAGTTTCAGCTGGCCGACCTTCGGGCCGGCCACCGGCGTGCCGGCATTGATTGCCGGCGGTCTGGGTATACTGCCATATACTTAGTTATCTTATGAACTGATCCAAGCTCACCAAGCCGTCAGCCTTCGGCTGCCGGAGCCGCCGGCGACCCGCCGCTGTGCCGGCTGTCGCCAAGATGGTATTATGCTTAGATACTCAATGTGTCTGTCTTGATGCCTTCCACCCTGCTGGATCGGCCTCCGTCGTTCCGTCGGCCTGCTGGCGCCCTCCGGAGACGCCAAGGGACATGCACCCCTTCTCATACCTGCCGACAACATGCCGACAGTCCTCACACTGCAGCCAGATGGCTTAGCCACTTCTATATATAGGTATTGTCTTACCATCTAAAATTGTGGCTGTGCTGTCTTCTTGCACATTACAATATTCCAGCATACTCTGTGTGTCTTAGCACGGCCGATTGCCGGAACCTATATCTAATACGGGGTCTCCTATTACCCTTCTACCCCCAGGGAACTGAGTGGTCTCAGTCCCTGATACACCTCGCAGGCAATTTCTGTTAGAGGCTTAGCTTCTACCCACCACGGGTTATCCACATGGATTTCCGTTTTGTGTCCTTCGGCCACAAAAGAAATTGCCTAATGATAAGGTTACGGTAACCGACTGGGCGGGATTCACAAGTATGTCTATCTACTTCCTTTCCCGCTCCCTACCCTCAAACATTATAATACTTATGAATTATTTAATGTTAAATAAAATTTTGATTACTTAATCTTAATCTTAGAGTAATGTAAGTCATTCTTATGCCTTCCATGTACTCATGATCTCTTTCTTTTACAGGAAGGGTATATGAAGTGCGAAAGCGACTTCTGCGGAGTGAAACGCCCGGACTTCTACAGGCACAAGGCGTGTCGGACCCACGCCCCCTGCGCCGCCAAGAAAGGCGACCTGAAATTCTGGGACCCGTAGCACAGTACAGTCTGCTAGAGTCGTCTGGTCGAAGCGTTCGATGATCCTCCTTCAGCGGAGGCAAGGGACAACGCTCGGGAGAAGCTACGCAAGTGGGTGCGTGGCTTCCAGAAGAACGCCACCGGACCGTATCTTGCCACCGAAGATTTGAGGGCCTTGCTGTTTCCGAAGGCATCAAAAGACTCAGTGGTCCCCAGTGATCAGATTCCCACCGTCCAGATAGTGGTGGAACCTGATATTGTCATGGCCCAGTCCATGCATGAGTGCCGTCTAGATTCTGACAACGCAGAACGTATGTCGGAAGTTTCGGAAGGAACAGAGAGGAACCTCATGGGCGAGGAGCTCGACTATGAGGAAGATCAGGTGGAATACCCTGATTCGGAGCATGAGGTCGCTCCCACTCCTACCCCTGCACCGACTCCTACACCGACCGAGGAATCCGTTCCTTCGACTTCGGCCACCCCGGATCCTGTCCCATCAGGCACTCAGGAGGTCTTCAAGATGCTTGAAGCCCTCATGGATAAAAAACTTCGCGAGACCCACGAGCTATTCAGGGTTAACTTAGGAAGTTTTAAACAACCGAAATGGATTTCGGTTAAGGACCTCCCTGCTTGCTCGGATACTAACCCAGGGAGGTATGCCGATCACCACTGGCAAGATCTTCATCAGTGGGAAGGTCGGCTCGATCGTGTTGGAAGAAGTGGAATTCTTCCCGAATTTCGAGGCTTATCCGGACTGTTACGTCCGGCTCAGGTCCGAACCCGCCTCTAAAGAAGAGACCGAACCGAAGGAGGTAATTGTGTTCGATCTCACGAAGGCCCAGGCTATGCTAGCCAATACGGTGGAGAGTAGGGGCTTCACCAATTCCAAGATGCCGGCGCTTAGCAAAAAGCACCCAACCTTTGTTGCGCCGAACAATGCGACCTTCCCCTTTATAGAAAAGGCCTTCACTGCGGTATTGAAAGCAGTGGAAGAAGGGAAACCTTGCCCTGTACTGGAGGAGTGCAGACCCTTTTCCCTAACTGTTCCCCCTGATGATAGACACTGGAAAGATGTCCAGTCAACATTCACAGTGGGGAAGTTGGTATTAGGACAGAGTGTCGAAAGGCAGAGTGTCGAAGGACAGAGCGTCGAAGGACAAAGTGTCGAATGGACAAAGTGTAGAATGGACAAAGTGTCGAATGGACAAAGTGTAGAATGGACAAAGTGTAGAATGGACAAAGTGTAGAATGGACAAAAGTTAAAAAGAGAGAGAGATAGATTGGATTTGATTATTGATTTTAGGCTTACGTCAAGCAATGGGACTGCCCGAAGTGAAAGAAGCATTCATAGATTGTGGACTCCGGGAAAATAATTCTCATTTGGTTGATGGCCGAGCGTTCAAAATCAGCGGTAATGGAAATAGGATTTAGTTGCTTAGCAGACAAAAACTCAAAAATAATGGATTAAGTAGTCTCATCTTTGTTTTCGGTAATGCAGTACATTAAGGGTAAAGTCATGTTTTGATCAATAAGACCATGAATGGTATATAGTTGATTTCCATTAGGGGCCGACTTGAAAGTTCCGTCACAGAACCATCTTCTATTGGAGCTCAAAGTGTTGAGATTCTGTGTTGTTGAATATATTTTTACGCAATTTTCATCAAATAATAAGAATGGGTCTCCCCTCGTTGTTACAGTTAAGTTTTCACCGCTAAAAGTTGAATTTCGAACTCTCCTAATTGTTCGAGCTAGAGATTCCTTTCTTGGAAGCTTTCCAACTATGGAGACTGTAACATCGTTTGTGCACTGATTTATTATCTCTCTCTAGAATATAACAATGTAAGAATTATTATATGTAAGGATATATCATTGTAAACATTGTTATATAGTTATATGTAAGGATATACCAATGTAAACATTATTATATAGTTAAAGGTTAATTAGGTCGTTAGTTAAATGGATACTGTATTCTTTATCTTTTTATCATTTATATTTTATCATTGTTATATAGTTATATGTAAGGATATACCAATGTAAACATTATTATATAGTTAAAGATTAATTAGGTCGTTAGTTAAATGGATACTGTATCCTCTTTCTTTTTATCATTTATATTTTATCATTTATCATTTTTATAATTTCGACACATTGTCTGTTCGACATTTTGTCTGTTCGACACTTTGTCTGTTCGACATTTTGTCCATTCAACACGTTGTCCTTCGACGCTCTGTCCTTCGACACTCTGTCTTTCGACACTCTGTCCGCGCACGGGGGAAGTTAGAGCCTGACGTTGCCGGTCGTCAGTTTAATGAGGACCTCCCAAAGCTCAATGATCACCTCCTTCGTAGGGAACAAGATACGAAGGAGAGGCTTGCCGCATCGCTGTCCCTCCAGGTACAGCTTGAAGTCATGGCCGGAGACACTAGAATCCCGGACTTCTACATGGTCCTAGCCAAAACGCATTTGGTAACGGTAATGAAGGACCAGTACAGCTTCACTAGGGCTCGCAGAGCCTGTCGTGAATTCGTGTTCGCGAACGCGACGGTGAAACACGAACCCCGGAGGCTGATTTCCTCCAATATCTGGGGTAAATACCTCTTTCCATCCTCCTTGGTGAAAGAGATCGCTGACAAGGCCGCCACGGAGATCAGGAACCTTCTCCATAAGTGGGGCATGTCGAAGAAAAGGAAATCCTCTCAAAACGATGGCCCTCAACCTAAGAGGAAACCTCAAAAGCCCAAACCCCAGCAACGTCAACAGAGACGGCAGTTTCCGGGTTCCGCTACTCCCCAAGTGGCAGCTCAGCCACAACAGACCTTTCAGCTGGTCACCCAACCGGTGGTATCGCAGTCACCGGTCTTCACCCCTGCATTTGAGCAGCACACCACTACCTTTCGTCCCAAAGGTAGAGGCTCAAACAGAGGTTCCGGCAGAGATTCATCTCGCCGCCCCTCCAGAGGCAGAGGAGGAAGGGGAGCTAGCGGCCGAGGTGGCAAACCCTCGGAAAGCCAGAAGCAATGAAGTGCTTCCGGTGGGAGGAAGACTCCGCCAATTCCAGGATTGTTGGACCTTCGATCCCTGGGCACACAGCATCGTCAAGAAGGGACTAGGCTGGAGCTGGACACAACAACCACCAGCCTTCCAGCAATTCTTCCAACAGTCAACCCCCCTCCTGGAAGAGTACGTCCTGGAACTCTTGAACAAGAAGGTGATCAGGAGGGTAAAGTCAACCAGGTTCCAAGGGAGACTATTTTGCGTCCCCAAGAAGGACTCCGACAAACTCAGAGTCATTCTAGACTTATCCCCCCTCAACAAGTTCATTGCGAACAACAAGTTCAAGATGCTGACTCTTCAACAAATAAGGACCCTCCTGCCTCAAGGGGCCTACACGGTCTCCATGGACCTGGCGGATGCCTACTGGCACGTTCCAATGAACCACCACGCTTCCTCCTACCTAAGATTTCGACTCCAAAGGAAAAGTTACGCCTTCAGGGCCATGCCCTTTGGGCTCAACGTGGCCCCACGGATCTTCACCAAGCTGGCAGACGCCATCATCCAACAGCTCCGCCTTCGCGGCGTCCAAGTGATGGCTTACCTAGACGACTGGCTGGTCTGGGCGACATCACCCGAAGATTGTGTACGATCCTGCAACAAAGTCACCCAGTTCCTAGAACATCTGGGATTCAAGATAAACGCCAAGAAATCTCGCCTCTCTCCAGCTCAGAAGTTCCAATGGTTGGGAATCCATTGGGATTTTCAGTCACACCGCCTTTCCATCCCGCAGAAGAAAAGGAAGGAAATAGCAGGGTCTGTCAGAAAACTGCTGAAATCCAAACGGATCTCAAGACGACAGCAGGAAGAAGTTCTAGGCTCTCTACAGTTCGCCTCTGTGACAAACCCAGTGCTTCGCGAACAGCTAAAGGATGCTGCGGGAGTCTGGAGACGTTCTGCATCCATCGCTCGAAGAGACCTCAAGAGACGGCTTCCAAACAGACTTCGGTTACTCTTAAAGCCGTGGTCGGAAGCAAAGGCCCTGAAAAGGTCCATTCCTCTTCAACACCCGCCTCCATCGCTCAACATCCACACGGACGCTTCACTGGAGGGTTGGGGAGGTCACTCCCACCAACGACAGGTTCAGGGAACATGGTCTCCCCTATTCAAGACGTTTCACATCAACATCTTGGAGGCCATGGCGGTCCTTCTCACCCTGAAGAAACACTCTCCGCCTCCCTCGATCCACATCCGTCTGACTCTGGACAACTCGGTGGTAGTCAGATGTCTCAATCGTCAGGGCTCGAGATCGCCCAAGATAAATCAGGTACTTCTTCCGATCTTCCGTCTGGCAGAAAAGAAGAAATGGCACCTGTCTGCAGTTCACCTACAAGGATTCCGCAACGTGAAGGCGGACGCTCTATCACGGACAAACCTAATAGAGTCGGAATGGTCTCTAGACGCAAGATCATTCTCCTTCATCTCTCGCCAAGTCCCGGAACTTCAGATCGATCTCTTCGCAATGAGCGACAACAATCAACTTCCTCGTTATGTGGCCCCGTACGAGGACCCCAAGGCAGAAGCAGTGGATGCCATGTCACTGGATTGGAACAGATGGTCCAGGATATACCTGTTCCCTCCCCCCAACCTTCTGCTGAAAGTCCTCTCCAAACTGAGAACCTTCAAAGGGACAGCGGCCCTAGTGGCTCCCAAGTGGCCCCGGAGCAATTGGTACCCCCTGGTCCTGGAGCTGCAGCCCACGCTGATCCCCCTCCCGGGCCCAGTTCTCTCTCAGCAAGTACAGAAGTCGACTGTCTTCGCTTCATCACTGAAAGTCAGGGACCTTCATCTCCTGATTTTCTCTCCCTAGCTGCAAAGAAAAGGTTTGGGATCTCGAAGAAAAGTCTAGACTTCCTCGAGGAATACAAGACCGAATCCACACGACGGCAATACGAATCTTCCTGGAGAAAGTGGGTCTCGTTCGTCAAAGCAAAAAATCCTACGGAAATCACCATTGATTTTTGCATGTCCTTCTTCATTCACCTTCATGGACAAGGCTTAGCAGCCAACACGATTTCTACCTGCAAATCGGCTTTGACAAGACCACTACTGTACGCCTTCCAGATTGATCTGTCCAGTGATATCTTCAATAAACTGCCAAAGGCATGCGCTAGACTACGCCCAGCACCTCCGCCAAAACCTATCTCCTGGTCCCTGGACAAGGTGCTCCATTTTGCCTCTAACTTGGACAACGATTCGTGCCCTCTCAAGGACCTGACTCAAAAAGTTATCTTCCTTTTTGCTCTCGCCTCGGGAGCCCGGGTCAGCGAAATAGTGGCATTATCAAGAGACGAAGGTCATATCCTGTTCGCAGATACAGGAGAACTTACCCTCTATGTCCAATGGAGAGTCTCAAGGTCTATCTTCGAAGAACTTCAGACTTCGGTGGAGGTCAACTCTTCAAAGGAGAAACATCGGGTAGCGACCTGTCACTGAAACAACTAAGAGCGAAAATCACCTACTTCATTCGCAGAGCGGATCCAGACAGTACACCCGCAGGTCATGATCCTAGAAAAGTCGCGTCTTCTCTGAATTTCTTCCAGCGTATGGATTTCGAAAGCCTCAAGAGCTTCACAGGATGGAAATCGTCGCGCGTTTTCTTCAAGCACTACGCAAAGCAAGTGCATGAAGTTAAACATTTCGTGGTAGCCGCAGGTAGTGTTATGAAACCTGCCGTTTAACTCTGCATAGAACAGCGAGTTACTTGGGACTTTAACTCTACGGGGGCCTGTGTTGACCCTTGTGTGATACATAGTGATTTCATGGACACTTAGTGTTTCTAATAGGCTGTTCTTATCAAGGTGAAATGTCATAGACTTCACATGAGTGCCACATGCCCTAGGGCATGATGTGTTTTTTCTTTGATAAAGACTGACGTTCCTCTGGAACTTGTGTTTTCTAAATTTGAAATTTCTTTCAGATTCAAGATTGAAGTCTTCTATTTTCTATGTACATTATTTTTATTATTGTAAATTAACTTTACACCCTTTATTGCAATTATTATTACTATAACCTGCAAATTATGAAATAAAATGTCTATTTTATTACTTGTGCGTCTCTCTTCGCTCCTATTACCATTATGAAATACATGATTGTCATAGTTTCATTTACCCCTTTCCTTTGGAATGAGAAGAATAATATAAATTGTCTGTATTATATACTCACCCATGCTTTGTAATATTCCTACTTGAATACTTACCTTCGTCATGCCTTCGAGACCAGATTGATCTCTAATCCATGGAATATAGTGATTAATTATCACTTGTCTACTCTTGAGAATATTCTGTCTTGTCTCCGAGTCCTACACGAACTCTCCGCAGGGTGAGTAGCCCTTCGATGACCACTTCGGATTTTGGTATAATGCGCCGGGACTTCTCTGCCAGGGGGGCAGGAAGCTGGATCCCCACGGAACCTCTACCGAGGTCACATTACATACCTCTATTTGGAGCCCTTGGCACTTACTCTACAAAAGGGGAAATTTTCCACGATACATTGATTCTCTGGTACTCTTCCATCAGGACGTCATGGCTTGAGCCCAAAAAACGGATTTTGAGCGAAGCGAAAAATCTATTTTTGGGTGAGATAGCCATGACGTCCTGATGGACCCTCCCGTCTATTCTAGTCCAGCCTTTCAGGCCCCGCCCTGTCCTGCTGTATCATGGAGATTAGCAAGGAGCTGGCATCAGGATGAGGACGGACGTTACGTCATTTAGCAATGGCGCCCGTTTGTTTACGTTTCGAGTACCAAAAGCAGCCACGGATGAGTGTAACTGTGGAACGGCTCCCCAGTTATTCTCCACCTTTCCATATCGAAGTGTTAACTCTATATGGGGTGCAGATAGCTATGTGGCGTGTTAATACATACGTCCCCTGTTGATATACGATATCTTAGAGGGAAACCTTTAGGATACTCGCACCAGAAGTTAGAATTCTGTGATAACCTGTGGTTTAATTCTCTGGGAATATGCTTGTAGTTAAAAATACCCAAGGAAGCTACCGAAGGAACCTTCCATCAGGACGTCATGGCTATCTCACCCAAAAATAGATTTTTCGCTTCGCTCAAAATCCGTTTCATTAATATGATTCCATTAATTAACTCTACACTTCACATTGAGACACCCATAAAGCGTATCACCTTATTAGAATTGCACTGATTTTGTACAATTAGCAAATTTGTTATTGGTAGAAAGTTACTGTAGTCTATACCCTCTAAAGTTTGCTACATATAAGTTTTGATTTCAAAATAGTCATCCTAAATGAGATTTTAACCATAAAATTATTCTTTGGTGATCATATCCTTTCTAGAATAAGTGAAAAAAATAATCTTTTATGGGAAAAATTTAAGTGCACTGATTAAGTGAATATTTTATGAAGGCATCTTACTTTAATACTAACCTGTCCTTTTCTCCTTTACGATCAATTCTCCATACATCAAGTAATGGCCCTTTCCTTGTATCCGGACATGCTTTTGCATATTCTTCTATTAACTGAAAAATAAAGTGCCATTATTAATACAGCTCAAATAAATTTAGCATACAGATGAGCTTTAATGAACACAACATTAGTTATATCTGTACACAATACATCCTGTTATCCTATGTAATACTACCTAATACTTTATACTACAGATCAGATTATTGCTTAGATGCATACACTATTAAATTTTTTATACTATAGATATGGGAATCCCCTTAAATGTGTCATGGTACAAACCTAACAATAGCTTTCACTCGAGTAAAAATATCCATTAAACAAGAATTTACCAAGATGAAAATACTGCATATGTTCTACTAGGGAGTGACATTATCTCTCATATATGTCTTATTCTCTTATCCTTATTTCATCGTAAAGCTTTCCTCTAGAATTCATGTGTCCTAGCAGATTTTGTGGGAAAAGA
>NC_090726.1:153006892-153064392 GCF_036898095.1 Palaemon carinicauda | reverse complement strand
AGATTGTATACCTTGGCAAGTCCATGGGTCTGGAGGTGGATGAAGATGACATCACCGAACTTGTCGATGAGCATCATGAAGAGCTCACCACTGAGGAACTCAAGGAGCTTCAAGCCATGCAGCATGATGAGTTCCAAGCGCAGTTGAGTGAGTCGGAGGAGATCGAGGAGGTAGGCGAAATCTTAGGTATGGCGGAAATAAAACAGATGTTGGCATATCATCAACACATGGTTGATTTCATCAACAAGCATCACCCACAGAAACTTCAGGTTTGCCGTGTTGTTGCGCAGTTCAATGATGTTTGCTTAACGCATTTTAAAAAATCCTCAAAAGCCGTACCAAGCAACTTTCACTCGATAATTTCTTTAAAAAATCTTTAAAACAGTCTTGTGATCATGATGAAAAGAAAGAAAGTGAAGCAAAGAAAGTGAAGCAAAGAAAAGGAAGACCGAATCGAGTGAAAGTGATGAAAATTAAAAATAAGAAAAGAAAAAATGTAAAAATAAAATATAAAATTATAAAAAAAAAATAAGCTAAGTTAAGTTAAAGTTCACGTAGTAGTGTAAGTTATTGTAAGTTATCGTACACGTTATCATACAAAGTCACCGTCCCTATCTCCTCACTGATCTTCCGTCTCCTCCTGCCTAGCAGTCCCTACACCTGCGCTGGCCTGTCGCTAAGGTAAAGTGTTACATTAAAACCCATTTTTTATTTATTATTTCATTATTATTATTCTTTTTTTTTGGTTTGTATGTATGTATTATACAGGTATTGTATTAATATAATGTGTAATTATGTGTAGCCATTTATTAAGGATTTATTATGAGTTTTTAGGCTGAGGAACGAATTAAATAAATTACCATGTATTCTTATGGGAATATTTGCTCCAACATACGATCGTTTTAACATACGAAGCAGTTTCTGGAACGAATTAAGATCGTATGTATGTAGAGGTATCACTGTATATATATATATATATATATATATATATATATATATGTATATATATATATATATATATATATATATATATATATCTATGTAAATATCACCCACGAATGGCATTTAATACCGAATTCTATCTTGGGAAAATATATCCACTTGGAATTCATTTTATGGTAACAGCTTCTGGCCGGGTGGGGATTCGAACCACCACCTGTTCGGCTTGAGACTATGCCTGCAGTGACCATGCCGACTGAGCTATCAAGAGAGACTAAAAGTTTATGACAAGTTCCCGTACATATTCCTGTCGAATTCAGGAATCTGTTCACAGACTTGAAATAAACCCATCTCCACCATGATAGCTGAATCGTGAGTTTGCAACACGTGGTTATTTTAATGAACATATATCACAAGCACACGTGATTTTAATTAATGTAAATATCACCCACGAATGGCATTTAATACCGAATTCTATCTTGGGAAAATATATCCACTTGGAATTCATTTTATGGTAACAGCTTCTGGCCGGGTGGGGATTCGAACCACCACCTGTTCGGCTTGAGACTATGCCTGCAGTGACCATGCCGACTGAGCTATCAAGAGAGACTAAAAGTTTATGACAAGTTCCCGTACATATTCCTGTCGAATTCAGGAATCTGTTCACAGACTTGAAATAAACCCATCTCCACCATGATAGCTGAATCGTGAGTTTGCAACACGTGGTTATTTTAATGAACATATATCACAAGCACACGTGATTTTAATTAATGTAAATATCACCCACGAATGGCATTTAATACCGAATTCTATCTTGGGAAAATATATCCACTTGGAATTCATTTTATGGTAACAGCTTCTGGCCGGGTGGGGATTCGAACCACCACCTGTTCGGCTTGAGACTATGCCTGCAGTGACCATGCCGACTGAGCTATCAAGAGAGACTAAAAGTTTATGACAAGTTCCCGTACATATTCCTGTCGAATTCAGGAATCTGTTCACAGACTTGAAATAAACCCATCTCCACCATGATAGCTGAATCGTGAGTTTGCAACACGTGGTTATTTTAATGAACATATATCACAAGCACACGTGATTTTAATTAATGTAAATATCACCCACGAATGGCATTTAATACCGAATTCTATCTTGGGAAAATATATCCACTTGGAATTCATTTTATGGTAACAGCTTCTGGCCGGGTGGGGATTCGAACCACCACCTGTTCGGCTTGAGACTATGCCTGCAGTGACCATGCCGACTGAGCTATCAAGAGAGACTAAAAGTTTATGACAAGTTCCCGTACATATTCCTGTCGAATTCAGGAATCTGTTCACAGACTTGAAATAAACCCATCTCCACCATGATAGCTGAATCGTGAGTTTGCAACACGTGGTTATTTTAATGAACATATATCACAAGCACACGTGATTTTAATTAATGTAAATATCACCCACGAATGGCATTTAATACCGAATTCTATCTTGGGAAAATATATCCACTTGGAATTCATTTTATGGTAACAGCTTCTGGCCGGGTGGGGATTCGAACCACCACCTGTTCGGCTTGAGACTATGCCTGCAGTGACCATGCCGACTGAGCTATCAAGAGAGACTAAAAGTTTATGACAAGTTCCCGTACATATTCCTGTCGAATTCAGGAATCTGTTCACAGACTTGAAATAAACCCATCTCCACCATGATAGCTGAATCGTGAGTTTGCAACACGTGGTTATTTTAATGAACATATATCACAAGCACACGTGATTTTAATTAATGTAAATATCACCCACGAATGGCATTTAATACCGAATTCTATCTTGGGAAAATATATCCACTTGGAATTCATTTTATGGTAACAGCTTCTGGCCGGGTGGGGATTCGAACCACCACCTGTTCGGCTTGAGACTATGCCTGCAGTGACCATGCCGACTGAGCTATCAAGAGAGACTAAAAGTTTATGACAAGTTCCCGTACATATTCCTGTCGAATTCAGGAATCTGTTCACAGACTTGAAATAAACCCATCTCCACCATGATAGCTGAATCGTGAGTTTGCAACACGTGGTTATTTTAATGAACATATATCACAAGCACACGTGATTTTAATTAATGTAAATATCACCCACGAATGGCATTTAATACCGAATTCTATCTTGGGAAAATATATCCACTTGGAATTCATTTTATGGTAACAGCTTCTGGCCGGGTGGGGATTCGAACCACCACCTGTTCGGCTTGAGACTATGCCTGCAGTGACCATGCCGACTGAGCTATCAAGAGAGACTAAAAGTTTATGACAAGTTCCCGTACATATTCCTGTCGAATTCAGGAATCTGTTCACAGACTTGAAATAAACCCATCTCCACCATGATAGCTGAATCGTGAGTTTGCAACACGTGGTTATTTTAATGAACATATATCACAAGCACACGTGATTTTAATTAATGTAAATATCACCCACGAATGGCATTTAATACCGAATTCTATCTTGGGAAAATATATCCACTTGGAATTCATTTTATGGTAACAGCTTCTGGCCGGGTGGGGATTCGAACCACCACCTGTTCGGCTTGAGACTATGCCTGCAGTGACCATGCCGACTGAGCTATCAAGAGAGACTAAAAGTTTATGACAAGTTCCCGTACATATTCCTGTCGAATTCAGGAATCTGTTCACAGACTTGAAATAAACCCATCTCCACCATGATAGCTGAATCGTGAGTTTGCAACACGTGGTTATTTTAATGAACATATATCACAAGCACACGTGATTTTAATTAATGTAAATATCACCCACGAATGGCATTTAATACCGAATTCTATCTTGGGAAAATATATCCACTTGGAATTCATTTTATGGTAACAGCTTCTGGCCGGGTGGGGATTCGAACCACCACCTGTTCGGCTTGAGACTATGCCTGCAGTGACCATGCCGACTGAGCTATCAAGAGAGACTAAAAGTTTATGACAAGTTCCCGTACATATTCCTGTCGAATTCAGGAATCTGTTCACAGACTTGAAATAAACCCATCTCCACCATGATAGCTGAATCGTGAGTTTGCAACACGTGGTTATTTTAATGAACATATATCACAAGCACACGTGATTTTAATTAATGTAAATATCACCCACGAATGGCATTTAATACCGAATTCTATCTTGGGAAAATATATCCACTTGGAATTCATTTTATGGTAACAGCTTCTGGCCGGGTGGGGATTCGAACCACCACCTGTTCGGCTTGAGACTATGCCTGCAGTGACCATGCCGACTGAGCTATCAAGAGAGACTAAAAGTTTATGACAAGTTCCCGTACATATTCCTGTCGAATTCAGGAATCTGTTCACAGACTTGAAATAAACCCATCTCCACCATGATAGCTGAATCGTGAGTTTGCAACACGTGGTTATTTTAATGAACATATATCACAAGCACACGTGATTTTAATTAATGTAAATATCACCCACGAATGGCATTTAATACCGAATTCTATCTTGGGAAAATATATCCACTTGGAATTCATTTTATGGTAACAGCTTCTGGCCGGGTGGGGATTCGAACCACCACCTGTTCGGCTTGAGACTATGCCTGCAGTGACCATGCCGACTGAGCTATCAAGAGAGACTAAAAGTTTATGACAAGTTCCCGTACATATTCCTGTCGAATTCAGGAATCTGTTCACAGACTTGAAATAAACCCATCTCCACCATGATAGCTGAATCGTGAGTTTGCAACACGTGGTTATTTTAATGAACATATATCACAAGCACACGTGATTTTAATTAATGTAAATATCACCCACGAATGGCATTTAATACCGAATTCTATCTTGGGAAAATATATCCACTTGGAATTCATTTTATGGTAACAGCTTCTGGCCGGGTGGGGATTCGAACCACCACCTGTTCGGCTTGAGACTATGCCTGCAGTGACCATGCCGACTGAGCTATCAAGAGAGACTAAAAGTTTATGACAAGTTCCCGTACATATTCCTGTCGAATTCAGGAATCTGTTCACAGACTTGAAATAAACCCGAACAGGTGGTGGTTCGAATCCCCACCCGGCCAGAAGCTGTTACCATAAAATGAATTCCAAGTGGATATATTTTCCCAAGATAGAATTCGGTATTAAATGCCATTCGTGGGTGATATTTACATTAATTAAAATCACGTGTGCTTGTGATATATGTTCATTAAAATAACCACGTGTTGCAAACTCACGATTCAGCTATCATGGTGGAGATGGGTTTATTTCAAGTCTGTGAACAGATTCCTGAATTCGACAGGAATATGTACGGGAACTTGTCATAAACTTTTAGTCTCTCTTGATAGCTCAGTCGGCATGGTCACTGCAGGCATAGTCTCAAGCCGAACAGGTGGTGGTTCGAATCCCCACCCGGCCAGAAGCTGTTACCATAAAATGAATTCCAAGTGGATATATTTTCCCAAGATAGAATTCGGTATTAAATGCCATTCGTGGGTGATATTTACATTAATTAAAATCACGTGTGCTTGTGATATATGTTCATTAAAATAACCACGTGTTGCAAACTCACGATTCAGCAATCATGGTGGAGATGGGTTTATTTCAAGTCTGTGAACAGATTCCTGAATTCGACAGGAATATGTACGGGAACTTGTCATAAACTTTTAGTCTCTCTTGATAGCTCAGTCGGCATGGTCACTGCAGGCATAGTCTCAAGCCGAACAGGTGGTGGTTCGAATCCCCACCCGGCCAGAAGCTGTTACCATAAAATGAATTCCAAGTGGATATATTTTCCCAAGATAGAATTCGGTATTAAATGCCATTCGTGGGTGATATTTACATTAATTAAAATCACGTGTGCTTGTGATATATGTTCATATATCTATATATATCTATATATATCTATATGTATATATATCTATATATGTATATATATATATGTATATGGATATATATATATATATATATATATATATATATATATACACACATTGTAATATAAATAAGTAATTGTTTTGAATAGTTCGGGAAAGAGATTGTTAGACAATTGTCAAAATGCCAGTTAACTACTTGTTCCCCCTTTTTTGATCAAGAACAAAGGTTTCGGAGGTCACGTCACAGCAACGAGAGTTATGGTCGGCAGTGAGAAGGTCACTGATACATTTGGAAGATACATTGTTGGATCCGGTGTTTTGCCATTGAGTTGGAGCAATCAATTCTGTTCCCATCTGATGGTTGTGGCTGTATGAGAAGCAGCGTGGGCCCTCTCGAGGTACGTTGGTGTGGTCTGTTTAGATGTGGGAATTTCAGGAGTGTGGCTTCATTCCTGGATTGTGATTTCCAGGTGTATCTTCGTATCGGTGGCTGAAGAAGAAATTGTTTTCGAATACTCCCTATTCACCGGAGACCTCTAGAACTGCTTGTTTGAATGTCACCCTCTGAAATGTGACGTAAGATAAGATAACGGATTTTGAGCGAAGCGAAAAATCTATTTTTGGGTGAGGTAGCCATGTCATTCTGATGGATGTTCCTTCTTAGTAGCTTCCTTGGTCATATTTAACTACAGTGATATATCCCAGAGAATTTTACTAAAGGTATCCAGAATTCTAACTCCAGGCGCGAGTATCCCTTGTATTATCTTAGGGATATCGCATACGATCAGAGGACGTATACTTGACACGCCACATAGCTATCTACACCACTAATAGCGTTTACGCTACGAGAGGGGAAAGTGGCAAGAATTGTAGGAGGGCCGTTATTAAGGCAATGCTCCTACTCGTACTGTTGTTGAGAGCCAGCACGACGCCGTGTGGCGCCATCTTGTCATTCTTTGTAGCGTTAATGAGGTGCTACAGATACAGTACATAAGGGAGGGATTCATTCATCCTTTGTCAAAGGAGGGTGGGTCCATCAGGATGACATGGCTATCTCGCCCAAAAATAGATTTTTCACTTCGCTCAAAATCCATTTTCTGGGCTCAGGCCATGTCCTCCTGATGGGTATCTGTGGATTTTCAATAGTGCCAATAACCGTGAGAGAAATTTTCCTTGGTCATCTAGACCTAGAGACACCTGGTGTTACCGTCATACACCTTTCAACTGATCATGGACTATGTCAGTGCTTCCTGCCCCCTACGGGGAAGAGTCATGGAAGACTCTAGGAAAAAACCTGAGGATTGTGAGTTCAAGGAACAATCTAGCAAACAAGTTGTATATTAGTGTCATCATATACATGAAAACATAGTTTGTATTCTGAAAGGAACAAATATGTATAGGTTACTGACACCTCCCTCAAGTCTGCTTGTTCGTTGTAGACAAGTTAGACAGGTTTACATTCATGTAGGAAATTGTAAAGTCAGTAAGGTAAACAGGTTGGTAAAGTCAGTCATCACCAGGGACTGAACATAATAGCATAACACATAAATTTGATGATTGTTTGCTTAGAACAGAAATAGAATTTATTCTGAATATTTTCCAAAAATAAGAGTATAAAAAGTAGCTCTGACACCCTTTATTTGTATTTTAGAATTTTTAGGGCGAAATGAGACGCAAAAATTCCTAACTGTGTTTATTAACAGGCAGAATTTAGAAATCATGGGTTGTAATATACAATTAAAGAAAAATTTTCTTTGAAAATAGTGTGAAAGCATAATAACTAGTAATAAGAGAAAAAATAAAGTTTCATCTGAAAAAGAAACACAAGCCACTCTATGGGAAATATAGTAATATTTCATTATTGTCTCTGTTGTTACAAAAGGAACACTTGCGTAGAATACGCATGGCACATGTGTCAGTCTTTCATGCTTTAGTCACCTGTGTCTTTAGAACAGTCTATAGTGTCATTTACCGGACATATCACTAAACATGATACACCGTAGGAGTCAATCATGCACACCCTTCACTAAAAGTCCCAATTAGTGCAGTGTTCTTTGCAGAATTCAAGCGGTAGGTTTTAGTACACTACCTGCTGCCACCACGTAGTGCTTTATCTCTTGCACTTGTTTCGCGTAATGTTTGAAGAAAACCCTGGATGATTTCCATCTAGTGTAGGCGTGAAGGCTTTCAAAACTTTAAGAGACGAAGCGACCTTTCTCGGATCATGACCTGCGGGTGTACTGTCTGGATCCGCTCTGCGAATGAAATAGGTGATCTTTGCCCTTAGTTGTTTCAAGGTCAATGTTGAACCTGAGGTTTCTCCCCCTGAAAAGCTGACCTCCCTTAAAGTCTGAAGTTCTACGAAGATAGACCTTTAGGCATTCTACTGGACATAGAGATGCTTCTTCCTTCAGAGGGCAGATTCTCCAGGGACCCCACCTCTTGGTGGGCAGCTCGTTCTTGGCGAGAAACGCTGGGTCAGGAAATAGGTTCAGTTCTCCGCAGTCTGTGAACTCAATGTGGCCATCATCCCTCGAAAGGGCCACTATTTTGCTAACTCTGGCTCCTGAGGCTAGTGCAAATAAGAATATCACCTTTTGAGTCAAATCTTTTAGAGAGCAATCTTCGTTGTTCAAGGTCGACGCTAAGTGAAGAACCTTATCCAAGGACTAGGAAATGGGCCTCGGAGGAGCTGCGGGCCGAAGTTTAGAGCAGGCTTTTGGAATCTTGTTGAAGATTTCATTGGAGAAGTCCACCTGGAAGGCATATAGCAAGGGTCTAATCAGGGCAGATTTACACATGGAAATCGTGTTGGCTGCTAAACCTTGTTCATGGAGATAGATAAAGAAGGATAAACAAAATTCTGTTGATATCTCCTTTGGTTTCTTTACCTTGACAAAGGCAACCCATTTCTTCCAGGAAGACTCTTATTGTCTTCTCGTTGATTTCGACTTGTATTCTTCTAAAAAGTTAAACTGTCCTTTGAAATCCCGAACCTTTTCTTGACTGCTAAGGTGAGAAAATCATGAGATGAAGGTTCCGGGTTTTCTGTGATGAAGCTGACAGTCGACTTCTGCACTTGCTGAGTCAGAACTGGATCCGGCAACGGAATCAGTTTCAGCCGTAGTTCCGTTATCAGGGGGAACCAGATGCTGTTGGGCCACTTGTGAGCCACTATTGCTGCCGTTCCTTGAAAGGATCTCAGTTTGTTGAGGACCTTCAGCAGGAGGTTGGTTGGGGGGAACAGGTAAATCTTGGACCATCTGTTCCAGTCTATGGACATTGCATCCGTTGCTTCCGCTAGAGGATCCTCGTATGGGACTACTTACCGGGGTAGCTTCTTCTTGTCGCTCGTTGCAATGAGGCCTATCTGCAGTCCTGGGACTTTGCGTAAGATGAAGGAGAATGATCTTGCGTCTAGGGAACATTCTGACTCTATCGGGTTGAGCCTGGATAGAGCGTCCGCCGTCACAGTGCGGAACCCTTGGAGGTGAACTGCTGATAATTACCATCTCTTCTTCTCCGCCAGGCGGAAGATGACCAATATCACTTGGTTGATTTGAGGCGATCTCAAGCCTTGTCGATTCAGGCATCTTATTAAAACCTCGCTGTCCAGTACCAGTCGGATGTGGATCGAGCAGCGATGTTTTAGTTTTTTCAGTGAGAGAAAAACTGCCATGGCCTCCAGAATGTTGATATAGAAGGTCTTGAAGAGGGAGGATCAGGTTCCTTGGACATTCTGATGGTGAGTGGCCTCCCCACCCCTCCTTTGAAGCATCCGTGTGAACGGTGACTGAAGGTGGAGGCGGTTGTAGGGGTACCTTTTTGTTTAGGTACTTGGCGTCTGACCATGGCTTGAGGAGTGATCGCAGACGATTTGGTATCGGTCTTTTCAGATCTCTTCGAGCGTTTGATGCGTATTTTCTCCAGACTCCTGATGCATCTTTTGATTGTGCTCTCAACACTGGGTCTGTCACTGAGGCGAACTGGAGAGACCCCAACACACACTCCTGTTGCCTTCTTGAAATCCTGACGGATTGAAGGAGTCTCTTGACAGATCCCGCTATCTCTCTCCTCTTCTTTGGTGGAATGGAGAGGCGTGTGACTGTAAGTTCCAGTGGACATCCAGCCATTGGAACTTCTGAGCTGGAGATAGACAAAACTTTTCCAAGTTGATCTTGAATCCTAGATGTTCCAGGAACTGGATCACTTCCTTGGAAGCTTGCGTGCATTCTTCTTCGGATGCTGCCCATACCAGCCAGTCGTCCAGGTAGGCAATCACCTGAACTCCCTTTAGGCGTAGTTGACGAATGACTGCGTTCGCAAGCTGTAGGCAATCACCTGAACTCCCTTTAGGCGTAGTTGACGAATGACTGCGTTCGCAAGCTGTAGGCAATCACCTGAACTCCCTTTAGGCGTAGTTGACGAATGACTGCGTTCGCAAGCTTGTGAATACTCTTGGGGCTATGTTTAGTCTGAAGGGCATGACTCTGAAGATGTACTGTCTTTTTTGCAGTTTGAATCCTAGGTAGGAGGAAACTTGGCGATTGATCGGAACATGCCAGTATGCGTCCGCCATATCTATGGAGATTGTGTATGCCTGTTTGGGCAGTAGGGTCCTTATGCGTTGAAGAGTCAGCATTCTGAACTTGTAGTTCACTATGAACTTGTTTAGTGGTGATAAGTCCAGATTGACTCTGAGCTTTTCCGAGTCTTTCTTCGGAACACAGAGCAGCCTTCCTTTGAATTTGATGGACTTTGCCCTCTTTACAACTCTCTTGTCTAGGAGTTCCTGAACATATTCTTCCAACATGGGGGTTGAGTGTTGGAAGAACTGAGGGAAATTTGACGGAGTTGCGTTCCAACTACACCCTAGTCCGTTCTTGACTAGGCTGTGGGCCCAGGGATCGAAGGTCCAGCGATCCCGGAAGAGGAGAAGTCTCCCTCCTACCGGAAGCATCTCACTTGGGGTGCTGGTTGGAGGACTAGCCTCCTTGGCCATGTCCACCTTTGTTGCCCCTGCCTCTGGAGGGGCGTCTAGAGGAACTTCGAAAGGTACCCTGAGACCGCGGCCGAAAGGTTGTTGATTGCCTTTCAAAGGCTGGGGTAAAGACAAGCGACTGAGTCGCCACCTGTTGGGGCACCAGCTGGGACGTGGTAGGTGGTTGTGCCACCATCTGGGGCACCGTGGCCACGGGAAGCTGTTGTTGTTGTCGTGGAGGGCGAGAGGGCACTCTAGGTTGTTTCGTCTTCCGTTTGGGTTGGGGACCCTCCTCGGTGGAAGACTTCCTCTTAGATGACAAGCCCCATTTATGGAGGAGATTCCTGTTCTCCGTAGCGGCTTTGTCAACGACCTCTATGACCACTTCGCTTGGGAAGAGGTCTTTTCCCCAGATGTTGGAAGCTATCAGCTTCCTTAGTTCGTGTCTCACCGCAGCCGAGGCGAACACGAACTCTCTGCAAGCCTGTCTGGCTTTAATGAAGTTGTATAGGTCCTTGGTGACCGTTGCCAAATGTGCTTTGGCAAAGACCATATACATATCTGGGGTGTCGGGGACGCTTGCCATCGTCTCTAATCCAGTCTGCAAAGACATAGAGGTGGCAAGTCTCTCCTTCGTTTCCTGCTCCCTGGGCAGGTGGAAGTCCGACAACTTCGGGAGGTCTTCTCCGAACTGACATCCGGCAATGTCCGCCTCCAGCTTCCCGACTGAGAAGGTGTTGTAAACGTCCTTCCAGTCCGCATCATCAGATGGTAGGACGACGGAAAAGGGTCTACACTCTTCGAGTGTAAGGCAAGGTTTCCCTGCCTCAACTGCCTTAAACCCTTTCTCCATAAAGGGGAAGGCACGGGAAGAAGCAGCAATGAAGGATGGGTGCTTCTTACTGAGAGCCGGCACCTTGGAACTAGTGAAGGCCCTCTCCTTCAAGGTCTTAGTGACCAAGACTTGGGCCTTGGGGAGGTCCAGTAAGATGACCTCTTTCGGCTCTGTTTCCTCTTTTGAGGGAGGTTCCGTCCTTAACCCTTTTACCCCCAGGCTATTTGGAAATTTCCAACCCTTAACCCCCAGGGGGTTATTTTTTTCCCAGCACATTTTGCAGTATATTTTTTTTTAAATTGCTCCAACAGCCTTAATTTTTGTCATAGAGAGGCCAGGTTGGTGTCATTCTCTTGGAAAATGCCTGAATTTTCTAAAAAAAAAAAAATATCAAAAATATGAAAAAAAAAAATTTTTATAGCATTTTTTTGCAAGGACGTACCGGTACGTCCATGGGGGTAAAGGGATGGCTTTTGTGAAACGTACCAGTATGTCCTTTGGGGGTAAAAGGGTTAAGCAGATGTAACAACCCGGGTAGGCCCCTTTGCTGGGCCAAAACTCAATATCCTCAACTGGGACAGTGCCCAGTTTGTCAGAGAGGAAGATCTTCCCTCCTGACATAGGCATGTGTTCAGCATACCTCCAAGGATTGACGTCAGAAAAGGGGGGAAGTTCCTTAACGTTTAGCTTCTTGGGGCTAAACGGGAAGACACGAGTTGGTGCATCTCCGTTCGAAGCGAAGCTTGCTTCTCGGATGATTGCTTCTTCATGTCCTGGAACATGGACAAGAGAGAAGTTAGCGTATGACTAATCGTATCTAACTGGGGGGCAGAAGAAGTCGACGGGACAGGCTCAGCCACCGTAGCTGATGAAACCGGAATAATTTCGACTTTCTCTATGTCGCCTTCAGGAGGTAGAACAGACTCCTGATCCTGCTCTTCAGCTAGAAGACTACGTTCCGTATCCTCGGAAACCACTGACATGTTTTCCTCCATCTGGATGTTCTTCAAGGCATCTGAAACATCAGGTTCTATCGGAATCTGGACGAGGGGGATCTCAGGCTGAGCTCAAGGGATAACTGCATCCGAAAATGCTCTAGGGAACAAACAAGCCCTCATCCTTCCATTAGGAAGGTATGGGCCAGTGGTGTTCTTCTGAAAACCCCTGACCCATTTTCGCAGCGTCTCTCTTGCTGCATCCCTTGACTCAGTAGACTTTTGATCATCAAAAGCCTCAGTAACCAGATTGGAACAAACGTCACATACCTAGGGGTCCCAATACTTAAAAGAGCCCTTCGTTGTCGCGCAGCCTGCGTGGGTTCTGCACAAGTCATGGCCGCAGAAGCTCTTACTGCGGACCTTGCAGAAGTGGTTCCCGCACTTGGGATGCTCCTCCTGTAAAGAAAGGAAAGGCGGATGAGTATTCGGTGACATATCTCATAATTTCATCATATAAAGTTATGTATATATTAGCTTAGGATAGGTAGGCTAGAAGGGAAAGAGGAAAGACACCCACATGTGTTTCCTGTCCAGCCAATTGCTATGACCTCCTTCAATATTGAACTCTATATTCTAAAGTAGAATTATTAGGAGAAGACAACTTATCCTTTGGATATAAGGTGTAACTTAACACCGTCTTCTAAAGTTCAATATTGGGGATTGAATAAAGTGATCAATGATCGCTTTCTTAACAAGAGAGAATCGCTCTCTTGGTCTGGTGGTCTCACAATAGGTTGCCCATGAAGCACCTTGTAGGTTGGAAATATGTATGGGCTACAGCACAGACCGCACAGTGGTATTTCTAGTGCAGGATAATCAATATCGCAGTGACTACTGACCACTCCACGGCCAATACTGTAGTGCCTGCCAGCATACACCGCCTTACCCTGGGCTTTTTGAAGGTACACTGCCTTCAGTAGGTAATGGGCGGCAGGCCGCCGGAAGCCACCCTGCTGCCGGCCGCCGGGGGTTCGTCTATGAAGGCGGACCCGCCGGCGGCCGGCGAAAGAGTATGTCTTCAGACAATTGGTCGACCGGCTGTCGGCAGTCAGCATAGTTGCCGGCAGCCGGCCGGTTTGTGCCAGCTGTCGTTGGGTCACCGGTCAACGGTAATCCGTGGCAAGCGGCGGCAGAACAACCCGACTGCGGACCGCAGTCCGTGTTGGCTGCCGGTGGCTCTAGGACGCCGGCAGCTGGCCCAAGGTAGATGGTAAGAGAGAGAGAAAGCATGGATGGGAGGGGGAAGCAAAGGCTCAGCCTTGCAGACCGCCATCCAGAATGAGGGTTCATATGGAAGGGGGAATTATATTCGGGCTTCCATTCAACCATCGACGACCGACAGAGAACCCGAGCCAATCCCACAATCTACGATTGTAGAATGATAGCAAAGATGTGTGAAGGCTAGGCCAACACCAAAGGACAGCAGGGGAGGGGTAAGGGTCCTGTAGGTGAGGTAGTACCTGGTAGGTCCTACCTAACCTAAAAGATTCTGATCCAGAGTAAAGACAACCTTAGGGGCCAGGAAATTCAATTCCCTAGACTGGGGTAGTCTGATAGGGTGAGATGGCGGCACCCAGGCCACTGTCTCAGTGGATAGGAACAGAATCTTGTGTCTGAGACCTTAAGCAAGGGAAGAAAACAATTTTTCGGCTTTAGGATCTGCCGGCACAGGACTGTCTGCTAGGCCACAGGGAGGAGACATTATCATATAATGCCTTCAGGTGGGGCCTAGGGAGGTCTAGCCTCCTGCATTGGTAGCCTAACCTGACTTAGGAATTCAATTCTCCAAGCCAGATGGCCACCGATCACAGACAAATACTCTGATGTCCCGTTCTAAACTCAAAACCGACCTCTGCGGTTGAGGGAAAGGAACGGGAACACCCTAGCCTAGATTTACCTGAATAAAATTCACGGCAAAGCTGACTAGGGTTATCCTAGGCTAGTCAGAGGGAAGAGGAATTGCTCTTAAATCTCATAGGGAGATAGGTATCGACTTAAAAGGCATAGGAGGTGTCAGTCTCCACCTAAAAGACGATACAAGGACAATTGGGGACATGTATGAAATTATACTAATGCCCCTAGGCTAGTAGCCTAGGCGCGGTGAGAATCGGTCACCGAAACTCTCTCGTATACTATCTTGGAAGAGGAAAATTTATTCAGTAATATCTTAAATGTATAAAATATTGCCTGAGCTTTAATAAAACTTTACCAGGAAGGTTATATCATGCATGAAGTGCGTGGGTGCCTAGGCTAGGAAGCCTAGCACTCGTGGGGCTCGGTAAATAAACTGCCAAATCCACGAAACAATTGGCATAATATAAAGAATTCCTAACTAAATTGCTAAATAGCTAAAATTATTAAAGCGAAATATGCTGGGTATATCGTTCTGGCTAAATGCACATGCAAAAGAACGACCGCGTCCAAGACACCATCCGGCTAGGCAACAGCTCTTGTTACATTAATTACAAAATAACTCTAGGAAAAAACTGGCTAGAGCTTACATTTATACAAAATAAAGATAGTACTCAACTTTCCAGAGGCAGATGAGGCTGGTGAAGGCATCATAGCGAAAAATACTATCCAAAATGGGGTGAGGCACAAGGGATAACACCGAGTAGGTAGCGCTACAAGAGAAAGAATGGCAAGATGGCGCCACACAGCATCGTGCTGGCGCTCAACAACAGTACGAGCAGGAGCGTTGCCTTAATAACGGCCCTCCTACAATTCTTGCCACTTTACCCTCTCGAAGCGTAAACGCTATTAAGGGTGTAGATAGCTATGTGGCGTGTCAAGAATACGTCCTCTGATCTTATGCGATATCCCTAAAGATAATACAAGGGATACTCGCGCCAGGAGTTAGAATTCTGAATACCTTTAGTAAAATTCTCTGGGATATATCACTGTACTTAAATATAACCTAGGAAGCTACTAAGAAGGAATTTCCATCAGGACGACATGGCCTGAGCCCAAAAAGACCATTTACTGTAGTTCACTTACTCTCTTGGCTGAAGCTAAGGCAAGGATGAAGATGGTTTTTAAGGTAAGGTCCCTGTCTAAAGGTTTATGCATGGGTTTGTAGGGGGGCTTTCCTTAATGCCCTGAGAACTTTAGTCACATCCCAGGTAGGGGATTTGAGTTATCGAAGACAAGACTGATTGAAACTCCGAATGAGATCTGAGAGTTCCCATGAAGAGAAGAGGTCAAGCCCTTTCAGTTTGAAGACTTGGCTCAAGAACGAGCGAGGGCCTTTTACTGCAGTGACTGAAAGGAGTCTTTTGTTCGTCAACAACACCAAAAAGTCTGCAATCAGGGGAATACAGTAGTGGCCTTGAGTGGAGCAATATTCACCTTTCATCAATCACTGAAGATTTCCACTTGGCCTGGTAGACTGCTAAAAACGCCTTTCAGAGATATCCGGAAAGTTGTTTTGCAGTTGGTTTCGAAAAGCATTTTTTTCGGAGGAGATGCTAGATAGTTTCCAGCCGTGAAGTGACAGACAATGCTCCGAGTCATTGAACTTTTTTATCTGTAGTTGTCATAGTAGTTTTGGCCATTATAGGAGATCTTTTGAAACTTTCATGAAAAGTCCCAGCAGGTCTGAATACAAATCTGCTGCTAGCCACTTTGGAGCTACTCATGTTATTCCGACTCCCTGGGATGTTCAGATTCTTGTCTGATGAATCAGACCGAACAGCAAAAATGCGTAAAAGTCTAGTCCCTCCCATGGGTGCTGAAAAATATCTACCATTACTGCTGCTTGGTCTGGGACTGGTGAGTAATACACCGGGAGTTTGTGATTCAGGTGAGTGGTGAACATATCTAGAGACGGGGGAACAGTCAAAAGGAAAAGGAAACAAAGGCCTTTCTGAACCAACTGTCGTCCCTGAACGACTCAAATGGTTAGCAATGACGTTCTTCTTCCCGGTGATGAACCTCGCTGAGAGGGAAATTGCTTTGGTCAGTGAACACCTGAGTATCTTTACTGCTAGTTAGCAGAGCAACAGAGGGGCTGCGCCTCCTTTTTTAGAGATATAGGTCACTACCGTGGCGTTTCTGCTCATCAGCACCACGAAGTGACCTTTCAGTCTCTGGAAAGTAGAATGACGCTAGTTGCGTTGCTATCATCTCCAAAAATTGATGAGAAAGGCCTTGTCCCTTCTGATCATAGGCTCCAGATTTTCTCCCTTCCTTGGTGAGCACCAGACTCTTGGTGAGAAGTATCCGACAACAAAAGGAATTGTAGGGAAGAAGCCTGAAGGGGGTTCCCGCTAACAGGTTCTCCTTTATCAGCCACCTATGGAGGTTCGTCACAACCTCCTGGGGAACTGACAACAGGGTTGCAGGCTTGCAGGGTGGTCGGATGACTGCAACCACTGTCTCTTCAGAGCCCAGTGCACCGACCGAAGATGCTTCCTCCCGAAGGGGATGCGTTTCTCTACAGAGGAGAGATGACCTAGAAGCTATTTCCAAGAGTGAGCAGGAAGTGGGTTTCCTTTCAGAAGGGTTTCTGCTATTTTCTTGAATATCAGGATCCTGTCAACAGATGGAAATGCTCTGGCTTGGATCGAGCTTACTGTATGTCCATGTCTAGGTACCTGATGGATTATTGAGGGACGAGGTTGGACTTTTCCAGGTTCATTTGGATTCCTAACTTCTTGCAGAAATCTAGGAGATTCCTGTGCCTCAAAAGAAGAGCTTGGAATTCTGACAGGAGAAGCAAGCTGTCCAGGTACCTCAAATGCCTGATGCCCAAGGCATGAGCCTAGGCTAAGAAAAAGGTAAAGATTTTGGTCTTTCAGGTCTATGGTCAGAATATTGTTCATCCCGATGGCCTGGAGAATGGTGGCTGGAGTCTTCATTTTGAATTTTGTTTGCATCACAAACAAACTTCTTCCACGGCTTCTTCGGCCAACAATTTGGATACTTCCTCTAATAAGAGTAGGTCCTTTACTCAACCTTCCAAATAAACTGGTTGAATTATTGGAGTCATGATCAGAGGAGGAGGACAGACTATGAAAGGGACTCGATACCCTGAAGGAAGGACTTCTACCGTCTAGGAGTCGGTCTAAAGTCCTGTCACCTGAGCCAAAAGCCTTATAGACATTGCCCCACTGGCATTAAGCTGTGGGATATGGGCTCCCTAGTGGGAGCCTCTGTGAACATGCCCTTTACGTTAGGAGGGGTGTCCAATCAGTCGAAAGGGGGGTCTGGGGACTTGCATCCCAAACTGGTACAAATCTATTGGAGGCAGAAGTCTTCTGCTGAGGCACTGGTTTGAAAGGTGACTTTCTTTGATGCTGCTGACGGGTAGGCATCCTTGGTGCCGCTACCCTCCTCATCATACGGGGTAGTCCCAACCCCTAGACTTTCTCTATACCTGTAGCTACATCCGAAGGAGGGAACAAGAAGAACTCATTTTTCTATACCTGTAGCTACATCCGAAGGAGGGAACAAAGAAGAACTCATTAAGTCCAGGTTTCTCAGGGATAATGCATCCCTGGTTGTCGACTGTCTAGAACATCTGGTTAAGACTGCATTGCCTCTTTTTAAGATACAGTTACCCTAAGGAGAAACAAGTCTGGTGTAATAGGAATTCCTTGGGTTTTGCCCTTGATCATCATAATTCCTGAAATTGCTCAAGGGCATGCTCCTCTTTCAGGTTCTCTGTGACCACACACCAAGATACCACTTCAAACCAGTTGTCAAGCTAAGAACAGCCTTGGATTGCGGACATAACCCCTACCTTCCTGTTTGCCATTTTGGGACCTGTAAAGATGGAGTTGAATAACTTACCAACTAGCACAACAGGTACCAGGTTAGCCACATCCGTGTCAACAGGGAGTAAGTTTTGAAAAGCACCGGTGAACATAGAATCTTCTCTGGTGGTAAAGGGCCAAGAGCAGTAATTTGAGGACCTGCTGGCCTTTAGAAAATTCTCAGATGCTGAAACTTGAGTGTTAAACAAATCTAGTGTGTCCTTACTTTGGTTAAAGAGTGCCACATCAAACCTGTGCCTAGGACTTTGTGACTGTGGGAAAACTGAATTAACAGCACACCGTCTGTTAATGGTTTGGACGAGAGGAGGCTCGTCCAGTCCATTCAAGCAACAGATAAGGCTCATAATTCTAATAAACCGTGATGCCTCTGAGCCAGACATTGGGACCTCGAGGAGACTACATCAGGTGAGCTGGAACTCATGCATGCAGCAAGATTCTCCAGAGAGTCATTAATAGTGACAATATCATGATAAAGTGGTTGTTCCACTTTTGGGAGAAATGGTTGATCAAATTTCACAGTTATAGAGTGATTCTTTGCTTTTCCTCGGATGTTCTTCCTTTCTCTTGTTGCATTCATATTGAGGAGGGAATAAGTGGCGGAGAAAGAACAGAAGTCCAACTCACTCTCTTTTATAAAAGCATTTGCCTTTAGCAGCAGTGTGAGAGGCAGAAGTATTGAAGTCCCTTTCTTAAATCAACCTCTGAGGAGAAAAGGTTGTCTTCTGGAGCGCCTACAGCATGGGCCTCACCTATGACGCTTAAAAAAAGTGACATCAGATGGAGGTGAAACTCGTGGAAAGGTAGGTGTACCACACATATTTCATGCAAGCTCGTATACTGTAACGGTTTTGATTTTTCATCTTATCACTGGCTCTTCCCTGGCTTGTTAATATACTAACCTGTGTCATCATGACAGCTCATGGTTTTTCATGTTTGAGTTTTTGCGAAGTTCTTGCACGCAAGTCCTTGTATTTAAACTCATGATTCATTAAAATAAAGTTAGTTGCATTCACCTCGCCTCTCAGTTATCATCTAACTGGAGCCTCGCACATTGGTGACCACCAGTGTCCAGCTCCTTCCTGCCTTCCCCCTCACTGCTGCGTCTTACTGTTTGGTGATGCCAGCCTCTGACACTGATCTACTATCAATGCCACACCCCTGAAACTACCGCATTTCACCAGTGCAAAGGCTTTCACCTGGTTTCAGCATGCCAAGATCCAGTTTTGCATTAAGGGCGTGACTCGCTCAAGCACCAATGAATGAATGAATGATTTAAAGTTTTCAGGCATCCTGACATCTAAGGTCATTGACGCCGGTAACATTTAATTTATGTATACAAAAGTAAAAAATGAAATAAAATAAAAAATTAAAGAGCATTCAATTAAAATCATAAAAATTGAATGTCATAAAAGTTAAATATTTTTCAGAAGACCTGCTTCTGAAAAAAATCTAAAAATGCCACTTGCATGGTAGGACACATCATTTCCAAGAATCTTGGCAAGGATGAACCTGCCACCCTCACCTCGAGCCTCAAACAAATATCTATTCCGCAAGATGTTATAATTGGGGCATTCGGTCAACAAATGCATTACTGTTAGAGGTACTAAACAGTTGTCACAATACGGTTGGTGTTGGCCCTTCAGCAGAAACTCATGTGTCAACCGAGTGTGACCAATACGGAGATGACAAAGAGACGTCTCCCATTTTCGGGGCATCACATTATACCTCCAAGGAGATATGTCATTTGTTACTTCCCTCATTTTATTGCCATCTTGACTATCCCATTGCTGTTGCCATTTATTGCAAACCAATTTCTTGATGTCAGGTAAGAAATCATTACAGGGAATGGGATACCTTCTTGGCTGCAACTCGGATGCAGCCTCCTTAGCCAGTGAATCTGCCTTCTCATTCCCGGACACACCTACATGTGCTGGAACCCAACAAAATTGAACTGTTATACCTCTCCGTCCAATAAGGAAAAGCCATTCTAAAATCTTTAAAACTAGAGGGTTATTAGAATTAAAAACTTCCATAGCTTGAAGGACACTCCTTGCATCACTAAAAATTGTAAAATTACCCTCCTTCTCCAACGCTATTTTCTCAATAGCAGTTAATATGCCATACAGTTCGGCAGTAAATATGGAAGCGGTCAGAGGAAGTGCACCTCTACAATTAAAACCATTACTGTACTATGTACTCCAAATCCAACGCCAGCATCAGATTTGGAGCCATCAGTATAGATAAAAGTTGATCCTCTATGTTCTTTAACATGTTCATTAAAAAGAGACCTGGCTTCTAGGTCTGACATATTCTTCTTATCTCCAATAAAATATTTACAAAAAGATATCTCTGGTAACTTCCATGGAGGCGTTGATGATACCTTGAATGGAAGTACCTTATTTCTAATTATATCCAGACTATTTAATAATCGTTTCACCCGAAAGCCATAAGGTTGAGGAGATTTTGGGTGCAACTCAAAGTATGATGCTTGTCTTACAAGGCTTGCAGTCTGAAAGGCTAGAGAGTTAGGGAGTCTTTGCAATCTAAACCAATACCGAAGAATGGAAGACATTCGGTAAAGGTCTAGAGGTAACTCTCCAGCATCAACAAGGAGACTTGGGATAGGCGAGGTTTTAAAAGCTCCAGTAGACAATCTAATACCTGCATGATATATCGAATCTAATATTTTTAACCGGCTTGGGGTGGCTGAAGAATATACCTCACAACCATAACTAATTTTGGAAAAAATCAAGGCCTTGTATAATTTTAAAATAGTATTGCGGTCTGCCCCCCATGATGTATGGGACAATACTTTCAAGATATTCAGAGCTTCAACATATTTAGCTTTTAGCGCTTTTAGGTGAGAAACCCAGGTAAGTCTACAGTCAAATATCAAACCTAAAAATTTGGTTTCCGATACACATGGTATCCGTTGACCTTTAATGTATATATCCGGGTCTGGATGTACTCCCCGGATACGACAAAAATGGACAATGGTAGTTTTACTTGTCGAGAACTTAAATCCATTCATGTCAGCCCACTGGATAATTTTATCAATAGAGAGTTGGATTTTTCTCTCAACCATTGCCATTCTAGTGCCAGCAAATGATATTGAGAGATCATCCACAAATAATGTTGAGAGAACATCCTGGGGAATGGCTGAGGATATCCCATTAATTGCTAGTGCAAAAAGGGTTACACTCAGCGGACTACCCTGAGGAACTCCTTCTTCCTGGCACTTACTCTCTGATAGAGTTTCCCCCACTCTCACTTGAAAAACTCTACGTGAAAGAAATGCCTGAATAAATAGTGGCAGCTCTCCTCTCAATCCCAATTCATGAATGGTTTTAAGAATACCATATCTCCATGTGGTATCATATGCCTTTTCAAGGTCAAAAAATACTGTAACATGGTGCTGTTTGGAAGCAAAGGCTTCACAAATAGAAGACTCAAGTCGTATCAACACATCAGTCGTTGAATGCATTTTTCGGAATCCACATTGAATCGGTGATAAAATACCTTTCTTTTCAAGGTACCATATCAGTCTTGCATTGACCATCTTCTCCATGATTTTACATAAACAAGATGTCAATGCAATAGGACGATAGTTTGCTGCTAAAAACTTGTCTTTACCGGGTTTTAAAAAGGCTAAAATAATGGCTAGTTCCCAAACACTTGGGTAACTATGAAAATGCCATATTCTATTAATAATGCTTAAAATAAATAGCTTTGTATTAAAATGGACATGTTTAATCATTGCATATGGAATTCCATCGGGTCCAGGGGCTGTATCGTTGCAATGAGCAAGTGCGGAATCAAATTCTCTTTCAGTGAAAGGAAATTATACGACTCTTCCCTTCTTGTTGCAAAATTTAAAATTTTCTTTTCTTCAGTGCTCCTATACTGGTGACCAGGGGCTCCTTCACACTTGCTGGATACATTTGAAAAATGATTAGCCAGGGCACTGCTAACTTCATTTGCTTCAGTTACATACTGGCCATTCACCCTCAACACTGGTGGTGGGTTGGGGGGTGAATTTGCCAGCTATCTTTTTTACTTTCCTCCACACAGAAGATGGTGGTGTTCTACTGTTAATGGAGGAAACGAAAGACATCCATGACTGGCGCCTTGCTTCTTTCATGGCACGACGGAATTGTGCTCTACATTTCTTGTACATAGTTAAATTCTCATCAGTTCTGCGTCTACGCAATCGTGTTAGAGATCTTCTTGTGGCTCTGTGGAGTGCAGTTAGTTCTGAAGACCACCACGGGACTGGTCGTCGTTTGAATAACCCTGTTGTTTTGGGAATTGAATTGACTCCTGCTGTATGAAGAGTTCCATTCAGTAGGTCTATGGCATCATCAACACTTTCAAACTGTTCTGCTCTCCCTTCGATTTCACTTAGCTCACAAAATTTAACCCAGTCTGCCTTGTCTAGATTCCAACGTGGCAATCTTTGCAAAGGCGGATCCTTGTTGGTGTTTATAATGATTGGTGCATGATCACTAGTATGCCAATCGTCTAATGTCCTCCAATCAAAATCAAGAAGGCAGTTAGAGCTTGCAATTGAAAGGTCAATGCATGACAAAGTACCTGTCTGAACATGGAAGTGTGTGGGCTCTCCTGTATTAAGGAGTCCCACATCCTCATTCTCCACAATTGATGAGATAATATTGCCCCTTGTGTTGGCCAAAACATCACCCCATAAAGGATGTCTACCATTCATATCTCCCAGTAAGAGAAAAGGTTGAGGGAGTTGTTGAATGACCTCTGCTAAATCATCATATAAAATATCATCATTTGGAGGTAAGTACAGAGAGCATATTGTATATTTTCTCCCTATATCAATTTGTACAACAACTGCCTGCAGGGTTGTACGTATAGATATAGGTATTTGGGGAACATCTCGACGAATGTACATGAGACTTCCGCCATGGCTCCCTACTCCGTGATCATAAGGTGTCCTATAACTAATATATTCGCGAGGACAAGGGGTATTAGCATCAAGCTTGCTCTCCTGGAGACATACAATTATGGGGGAATGCTCGTGAATTAAGAGCTTAAGTTCTTCATATTTGGCCCTCAAACCCTGACAATTCCATTGCAAAATGGATGAAAAAACTATGTATTATTTTCTGGAAGACATCTTTGATGAGGTCTTCCCATTGACAGTTTTTGATTTGACAATATTTTCTGTAGGCTTCTTAAGTTTGGGTCTTGATAAATTAGGTTTTATATTAGCCTTTTCAGTGTTGTTGTTACCTATTTCTTGTGGGGGATGGTGGACCTCCACTTGAATTTTTGATTGATTCAAGAAGTTTTCCTGTTGATCTGAAATATCAACAGGCAAAACATCATATCTATTTGATGACATAACTTTTGTGTTTTTAATGGATGGGGGTGAGAGAGATGGAGGTCTCTCTCTTTTCCTATTGACAGGTGGTGATTTATTAGGTTTTGATGCTTTCCCCACTACAGGCGCACCTGATAATTCTGTTTCACGTGGAACCTCCATCAAATCAGGCAAAGATATAGCCTGAGAGAGGTTAGAATTATCCTTTGTAGTGGGGGACAAAGGTTTACTAGAGGTGAGAAAGGTCTTACGTGATATTCTTGCCTTATCCTCTAGAATTCTATCAGAAGATGGCAAATTTCTTTTCTGGGGAATAGAGGCAGTATTAGGTGGGCTGGATGTCTCCTGCCTCATTTTTTCTCCGGATTTCAATACTTTTGCATAACTTGCTGATTTACTCAATAGTCTCTTGGCATGCCCCACACTTATGTGTTCAATACTGGATTTATTGAGAGCAGCCTCTTCTAATTTATATTGCTGGCAGTTCCTATCCGTAGATTTGTGATTCAAATTGCAGTTTATACAATTGGCCTCTAGTGTACAGTCTCCATGGTAAACATTAGAGCATGTACTACACATTTTATCATTCTTACATACTTTAGATGGATGCCCATATCTATAGCAATTAAAACATTGCAGCGGCTTCTGCTTAAAAGTTCGCACTTTAATTCGTTCATTCTCTATGTAAATGTGGAAAGGCACATCAGCATCCTGGAAAGTCAGGATAATCATTGACGTTCCAGGGACTTTATGCACTTTCCACACAGTTAAAGGACACATGGCCAATATCTCCTCTTCTGTGAATTCATATAAGTCTCTATTAAAAACTACTCCCCTTCCATAACTGAAGTTTAGATGGGGTTTCACATCCAGCTTTATGTCTTCGTTATCTGTATTTAAATTGGAAAGTATAACCGATTGAGTTTCTGATTTGGCATTTATTAGGAAACTGTTCTTTCCAAACCGAGATATATCTCCTGGTGCGATAGTACCTACTTTCTTTTGAAGAAATTTACATATTTTGAAATAATTTCCAGTACTCCCTTTTGATTGAGCAATAAGCCACTTTGGTGGTTTTGGCTTTCTCTGGGAAGGTACAACTACCTCTATACTTTTATCAATCCAATCTGCAGGCCTATATACATCCAGATTCTTGGGTACCCGATCGCAAAGAGCACCCTTGAAATTCAAATTACTGATTTTAATATTTATGATATCATTGATAGCTTTGAATGCTTCATCATGGTTATCAAATGATATCCATGAATCCCATTTGTCACCTTCAAGCCTCATCCTAATTTCCCTGATGTGACCATAACATTGAAATAATTTATATAGAACATCATAATTGGTTTCAATGGGGATCTGAGTGATGTGAAGGATTCGCAAATTCTCCATGTCACCCAAATTACTTTGTTTTTGAACATAAGTAGCATGGTCCTTTAGAGTTTCCGGGTCGTCAACAGAGGGGTTAGTTTTAGGAGTAGAAGCAAGCCGGGTTATCCACCTCTTATCAGAGGATTTCAGTCCTCCTATCCCATGTGGCCCAACACGAGAAGAGGCTTCAGCGGGGACCAGTCCTCTATTAGAGAGGGGCTGCCTCTCTTAAGGTGGGCGTACACTGGTCAGTGGGGGTAGTTAGCCCCTCCCACCGACGACTCCAATGCCTAGCGTCACCCATTACCCGCAAATATGGGTGACTTAAAACCGGATCATTGGAGCCCGACTCTTAACAGACTTAGTCTGCACCCAATGGGGTCTGCCAGAGGGTGATGGCGTCTAAATTTGTACAGGTTGAGATGGCATGACATCCATCCCACCCTGCGTCAAATCCAAAGCAGCAGTCAAAACCTAAGTCGTACAAGCTAAAGTCGTCAACAAGTTCATGCCCAAGAGGAAGAGATGGGAGAAAATAAGAAGTAATCAAAGGAACGGAGAGAAAGTGCTGACTAATTTAGTTGGATCAACAGTTGGGCACCGAGGTCCAGTGGGGAAGTAGTTCCCATTGTTCATTAGAGCCCAACTGCTAGTCCCTAAGCCCCCCATCCTCATCAAGGCTTCAGCATCTGGGGGGGGGGGTTAGTTTGATGTACCTGCTCGAGAGTGTTAGGCCATCACACATCAGAAAGGAAATTTGCACTCTCCACTATCGGCACAATGAGAGTATACTTCCCAGATGGTCCACTCCATACCCTACCCGAAGGATAGCATCAAAACAGATATAGAGGCACAGGTGTAAGCTGAACCCGCCTGTTAGGACTGAGACCAAGAAATTATGGAATCATCCTCCCCATATCTATAATGACGGGCTTCCGGCCAAAAGCCGAGAGTCCTACCCCAAGCATTGGATCCCCCTGGATTCCGAAGACCCAACACTTGAGAATAGTTCCGCCAAAAAGGTCCAAACCATCTTCGGGATGGCTGAAATCATCCAATACTCTCACATATAGCTTTGAGTGCAAACACCTCCCAACTGTGACACCTCCTCCCACTCATCAAAGCAGGCAGCAATGAAGGATGTATGAACATCCCCGCCGGGGCTACAATAGATGTAGAAACATCCAAGCCATAGGGAAAAAAAAAAATATATCTATATATGTACATAATATATACACATATATAATGAGGGAAATTTTTCTCATAGAGTTTGGAAAGCAAGACGAAAGAAAGTTCATGAAATTAGGATAAGGTCGAAGTAATATTGAGAAAAAGAAAAAGGTGAAAGAGAGAAATTTAGATTCGAACTGGGGGAGCAATTTCCCCAAGTTCGAGAGCCCTCTTGCCCGTCACCAAGTTTCAGCACAGGAATGAAATGCCGTGCTGAAGCTCAATGACTTCATCAAGGCATTCTCTCATTAAGAGGGCGCTCAAGCACCAAAGCAGACTATGTTCTAGCAGCGATCCGACACTTTCCCGGAAATATCAGATTGGCTTTGCGACCAAGGAGACACCACAATAGTGTACAACGCCCTTAAAACATACCTCAAGGAACAGTACTCACCATTGCCAGTCACCTGTATAGCTAAACTTTTCAGTTCTCCCAACAACCTTTGAGGGACCAAAGGCTTCTCTCACCCTCAGAAAAAATGACTAGTATTGCTCGCCTGTAACCTGCTGCAGACAGCTCTCCACGTGAAGTGAATCTACTTCGCGACCTTTGGGTACGGTGCCTCAGAACTGCTATCCCTGATTTCCATATTTTGCCCATGAAGGACCTGATGACCTATCTCGATGCCCTTATGGACAGCCATTCACTACTTTCAAAACTTCGATCAACGCCTCCACTCCTGATGAAGAGGACAGCTATTTAACATCAACCAAAGCCGACGTAAATGCGGTAGGACACAGACGCCCACCACATGACGTGCCGGAGCGGCGACAAAGTCGCCCACCTCCCACATATAGCAACCCCCATTTACAACCCAAACAAGGATCTCTCCAGCCACTAATTGACACCCATTGACCTTATTTATGCTATCACCACTCCGGATTCAGGGCTGTTGCGAAGAAATATGCGAGCGGTTGACAGGGGCCAAAAAATGTGTAAGGTGGTCATTGCTTGTGACCGTGGCCTCCCGTCACCAATCTTTTCACAAGATGCAGGTATGAGCGTGGAATTTTTAGTAGACATTGGTGCTTGACGTTCTCTTCTGCCAAAGACCCTCTCCTGGACACGACGTAGTCTGTCTATGTCCGCTGGTAGCTGCCAACAGATCTGCGATACCTACCCACGGTTATGAAACTCTCACATTATCATTTAGAAGTGCCAATTATAATTGGAAGTATCTTGTTGTTGACGTCACATTGCCAATCCTCAGTGTGGATTTCCTCTCACATTTCCACCTACTGGTTGATGTCGCTTACCGTCAGTTAGCCAACTCTAATTCGTACTCTTCGACATTCTCCAACCCGGCCCCTAGGGATTACAGGCGCCTTGAACATGCAGACAGAACCGGATCACTAACCTGTCCCAAACATCGCCATGCTCAACCTCCTGAAGGGGTATTATCAGGTGCCCATGAACCTAGAAGACAGCTCCACGACTGCCATTACCAACCCCTTCTGTACATACACCAATTACTCCTGTTTTGGCCTTCGTAATGCTAGGGCCATTTTTCAACACCCCATGGATGCATCTTAGAGGATCTCCGCTTTTGTGCATGTTATGTGGACGACATACTTGTGTTCTCTTCCTCCAAAGAGGAACACCTCCGTCAACTACGCATTGTGCTCGACCATCTACAACAGAACGGCCTTGTAGTCTGGTACGACAAGTGTACCTTTGGCACCAACGAAGTATTGTTCTTTGGGCACCACATCACTCCTGAAGGAGTCCACCACCTCCCTGACAAGGTAGCAGCCATTCAGAACTTCCTCACGCCCTCGCCCGTCAAAGCACTGCAAAAATTTTTGGGCATGATCAACTATTATCACCTTTTCCTGCCAGCCATCATTGCCACTCTTGCCTCCCTCTACACATCTCTCAAAGGCAAGCCAAAAGACCTGAAGCGGGGTTCCCTTCAAGAAGCCAATAATGCCCTATCAACTGCTGCTGTTCTCACTTTTCCTCTGCCATATGCACCTCTCCTTCTCTCCATCAATGCCAGAGATGTCAATATGGGGCAGTACTCGACCAGGATGTCAACGGCTTGCCCTCGCCCATTGGCCTTCTTTGTTGGAAACTGTCCAAGGACGAATACAGCTACTCTACCTTTGACAGCAAATTGCTGGCAGTGCACTCTGCTGTCTGTCACTTTTGCCACTTCTTGGAAGGTATGCCCCTTGTCATTTGCATGGCTCTCATCCCTCTGGTGCACACCTTCACTCTGCACTCCGATGCCTGGTTCTCTCATCAACGTCGACATCTCGTTGCCGTGGCTGAATACAATTGCACCCTTCAACATGTCCCTGAGATAATGAATCCCGTTGCCGATGCCCTGTCAAAAAACACATTGGCTGCCATTCACCTGTGATTAGTTTACAAAGCCTTGACAGAAGTCCAACGAAAAGATCCAGAGTTCCAGACATTTAGGACATCCTGCACATCCCTCCATTGGGAAGATGTCCCCTTTGATGACTCCAACGGCACCCTCCTCTGTGACGTCAGTACTGGTAGACCTAGACCGCAAATACCTACTCCCATGCGCCAACAGATGTTTGACTTCACTTATGGCCTTTCGCATCCCTCGAGCCAAACAACTGCACAGCTATTGAAGACGAAGTTCATTTAGCACAGCATTACTAAGGATGCTAAGGATTGGGTCCACGCCTGTACTTCATACCAAACTTCAAAAACACATCAACACACGGATTTAGGAGTCGGCACCTTTCTTCAAACTCATTGTCATTTTGCCCAAATTCACGTCGATGTAGTAGGGCCCCTACCCACGTCACAAGGACATCATTACCAGTTTACCATCATCAATCACTCCATTTCTTAATCTGGGCCATTCCCATGAAAAATGCAACGTCCACCTCATGTACATCTGCCTTACTCTCAGGATGGATAGCAAGATTTGGTATCCCTGAGCATATTACAATGATCCCTCAACACTTTGCGGTTCGACTGTCAGGTACTCGGTGCATTGCAGGTTTTTTTGTCAAAAAATTCAAAATTACCATGGTATTGCGGAAACCAGCCATGTTTCATCTTGATGAGAGAAAGAAACTGCTTTACAGGCTGCCACACAAGGAGAGCAGCTTGCTCTCATACCCATTGGAAGTCAGACAAGGCATGTGATTGGTTACCGGTGCAAGATCGACAAATC
This sequence comes from Palaemon carinicauda, assembly GCF_036898095.1. NCBI lineage: Eukaryota > Metazoa > Arthropoda > Malacostraca > Decapoda > Palaemonidae > Palaemon > Palaemon carinicauda. The sequence goes on along the minus strand of NC_090726.1, from coordinate 153,034,882 downwards.
AGAGCACTAGTGGATGTATCCCGTGAGCTGATTAGCTGCTAATCGTTGCATCCTTTCCCAGCATCTTCCCTTGGTGTATCCCGCCACTCCGCCAGTGTCTCATTCACGCTTACAAATGCCTCGCGTTCGTAGTATTATGCGATTTATTCAACTTTTGTAAAGAAATTAAAATGCCTGTTAAGCGCTGTGCCCCTATGAAAGATTCCTCTAGTGAGCCAAAGAGGAGGAGGAAGATGATGTCAATCACTTTAAAGGTAAAACTTTTAGATATGTTGAAGGAGGGCAGAAGTTATGCCATGGTGGCACGCCATTATAGCGTGAACGAATCTACTTTGCACTATATTAAGAAAGATGAAGTGAACATCTGCAGAAATGCGACAACAATGATTAACAAAAGAAGCGAAACGTGGTAGAACGAATCTACTTTGCACTATATTAAGAAAGATGAAGTGAACATCCGCAGAAATGCGACAACAACGTTTAACAAAGAAGCGAAACGTGGTAATGCCGCGTAATAAGTGAATTGTTAAGATGAAAGCTGCATTAGCCTTGTGGATTGCAGATTGCAGGAAAAAAAACTGTGTTTGGATACTAATATGATCAGGACAAAGGCCAAGTCTCTCTTTGATCAAACCTTGCCCGATGACGACAACAAAGAAGCAGCAGCCGATGAAGATGATACTGACGAACTACAGCGTACTAGCACTACAACGAGTGATTCGCCGCCTCGAGAATGAGGCTAGTTTGACAAGTTCCAAAGCAATACAGCCTAAAAAGCATGCCTTTGTATAGCGAGGCTGCCTCTGCAGACACTGATGCTGCAAGTCATTACATGAAGGCTGAATTTACAAAAATTATCAAGGATGGCCAATACCTCGCCAAACAAGTTTTCAACATGGACAAAACAGGTCTCTTTTGGAAGAGAAAACCATCACGTACATTCCCCTTCAAGGATGAAGTCCACAGAACAGACTACAAGGCCAACAAGAACCGAGTCACACTTATCATGTGTGGTAATTCTGCAGGCTTTATGATGAAGCCAGGCCAAATAAGGCAAAAAATCCCCAGGCCCTTTGAAAAAAAAAAAAATAAGGCTATGCTCCCAATCTATTGGATGAAAAACGCAAAGGCCTGGATAACAAAAGATCCCTGACATCCGACTGGTTCATTTGTTCCTGAGGTAAAGCTGTATGTGGCTGAGAAGGGCCTCCCTTTCAAGGCCCTTCTCTTGATGTACAGTGATACCTCTGGATACGAAAGTTTCTGCTTACGAAAAATTCAGGATACGAAAAGCGATTCGAAGATTTTTATGCTCCAGTATACGAATAAAATTTCAGGATACGAAAACCTTACGAGATCCCAACTCGTCGCCGAGAGTAATTTCAAAAAGCGCGCGCCGCCAGACTTTGAACTTGGGTAAACTCACTTACAGCCTCCAGCTCACCCATTGGTTATCTCCCTACTCAGATGCTAGCTGACGCCATAAGATCCTGCTTTCCTATTGGTCGGCAACTATCCCACCTTGCTTACGCACAGGCGTTCATCTCTCTCTCTCTCTCTCTTTTCGTTCCGACTGCGGTATCGTTAACAGACATTGTGTGCTTTCGCTTGTTTGACGTAGTGTTAAATACATTCGTACGCCACGTGTTATCGTTATTAAACATTCGTTACTGTGCACTGTACTGTATTAGTGTTTACTATACATAGTACTGTATATAATGTACGTAGTGTATTACGTATTGAGCTTAATACTGTAGCCATGGGTCCCAAGAATGTTGCCGAAGGAAAGAAGACGACGACGATGCTCTCGATGGAGAAGAAACTCGAAATCGTGAAAAAGTACGAGTCTGGCATGCGTTTAAGTGCGATCGCCAAGGAGTATGGCCGGAATCCATCTACGATAGGCACCATCCTGAAGCATAAGGCGGCCATCAAAGCAGCGGCACCTTCTAAGGGCGTCACTATTTTCTCCAATAAGAGAACCCACGTGCATGACGAGATGGAGAGGCTGCTTCTTGTGTGGATCAAAGACAAAAAGATCTCATGAGACACCATCACTGAGACTACAATTTGCCAGAAGGCCTCCGCCATTTTCGGTGATCTCGTGCGTTCTCAGGCCGAAGAAGGGGCAGGAGAAGGAACATCCCAGCAGGAACCCCCAGAGTTCAAGGCTTCTCGGGGGTGGTTCGAGAAATTCAAGAAAAGGACTGGTATTCATTCAGTGGTACGGCATGGGGAGGCAGCCAGCTCAGACACGAAGGCCGCCGAAGCCTTTGTTAAAACGTTTGAAGAGTTGACTCTGCAGGAAGGCTACAGTTCGCCGCAAGTTTTCAATTGCGACGAAACTGGGCTTTTCTGGAAGAAAATGCCTCGTCGGACGTTCATCACGGCGGAGAAGAGGCTACCCGGACATAAGCCTATGAAGGACAGGCTTACCCTTGCTTTTTGCACAAATGCCAGTGGGGACTGCAAGATAAAGCCCCTGCTGGTGTACCATTCTGAAAATCCCCGAGCCTTCAAAGCCCACAAAGTCATCAAGGAGAACCTTCCCGTGATATGGAGCGCGAATGCTAAAGCCTGGGTAACGAGGCAACTTTTCATTGATTGGGTGAATGTCTGCTTCGGTCCGACTGTCCAAAAATATTTGGAAGAAAAACGCCTCCCTATGAAATGTCTGCTGGTGTTGGACAATGCTCCAGCTCACCCTCCTGGCCTCGAGGAATATCTTCTGGCCGAGTATTCCTTCATAAAGGTCCTGTATCTACCGCCTAACACCACCCCTCTCCTCCAGCCCATGGACCAGCAAGTTTTCTAATTTTTAAAAATTGTACACGAAGCATCTCTTCCAGAGATGTTTCCAAGTCACAGAAAGTACAAACCTCACTCTGTGTGAATTCTGGAAAGATCACTTTAATATCGTGATATGCCTCAAACTCATCGATCTCGCTTGGCAGGAAGTTTCGAGGCGTACCCTGAACTCATCTTGGAGGAAGCTGTGGCCTGATGTTGTCTCTGCACAAGACTTCGAGGGGTTCGGGAAGCCTGGAGGCGAAGCCGAGATCGTTGACGATCCTAAACCCATTCAGCAGTCTGAGGTGGCTGACATCGTACATCTTGGTACGTCCATGTACGTCCATGGGGCTGGAAGTTAGAGCCGAGGATATAGATGAACTTATCGAGGAGCACCACGAGGAGTTGACGACGGTCGACCTGAAGGAGTTGGAGACAATGCAAATGAGTGTTGTTTAAGAGCAGTTCTCTAGCGGTGATGAGGAGGATGTTACACCTTTGAAAACGGCAGACATTAAGGAAATTCTCGCACATTTCCATAAAATGGCAGACTACGTCGAAAAGGAACATCCAGAAAAAGTTTATACCAACCGTGCGCTTCAACACTGCAATGACGTTTGCCTAACGCATTTTAGAAATGTGTTGAAAAGTAGGCAGAAACAAGCTTCAATGGATAGTTTCTTATTAAAGAGGCCAGCAGTATTAGTAGGCCAAGACGAAGGTGAAAGTGAAGAAAAGAAACAGAAAAGAGGAAGTGATGAAGAATTAGAAGGTGAAAGTAAAGAAAAGAAACAGAAAAAAGAAAGTGATGAAGAAGTAGAAGAAATTTAGAAATATGAAAAACGTAAAGTTATAAAAAAGCAAAAAAAAAAAAAATTCAATTTTAAGTTTTATGTTACCGTTAAGTGTTAAAGTAATTTTTTCTTTCATTTTATAGTTTTCCATACGTAATGTTAAGTGTTAATTATTTCTGCCATTTTTTTATTTCGTAAAGTTTAAGTGTTAATGTGTTAAGTGTGTAAATTACTGTACGTAGTCTGTCACTTGTTACGTTTTCTGCCTTATGCCATCCTCCTCTGCCGCGACTTCGCTATCGGACATCGTCTCAATCAAAAGCTAAGTTTCAACTTTTTTGTTACACTAATTAACTGTAACCTTTTTTTCAGGGTATCAATCCTTAATTTAGGTGTACGTACAGGTAACAATACACCATCACTGATCCAAATGCTTTACATACAGTACCGTAACTTTTATACAGTGGTAAAGAAAACGGACCGTTTTCTTGGGGCTTGGGGGGGATAACTAGGCTATAACTACATTATTGAATAATCTCATGGTGGTTTCTGGAATGGATTAGGCAGTTTTTAACGGTTGGGTTAATTATTGAATGATAGAAATGGCTGCATTGCATGTTTATTACTACAGTTTAGCGTGTTTATGGAAGAAAAGGTGTCTTTTTGTAAGGCTTGGAACGGATTAGGCTATTTACATGTAAAACGCGACTCAGGATATGAAAAACTCAGGATACGAAACCGTATCCTGAACGGATTACTTTCGTATCCTCAGGCATCACTGTACTGTGCAAGAGACCATACAACAGACCTGCAGTATGATGGGGTGCAGGTCAAGTTTCTGCCCCCTAACACCACAGCGCATATACAGCCAATGGATCAAGTGGTCATTCGTGCATTTAAGGCACTCTACACTCATGCCACGATGAAGGGCCTCATCGCGGCAGTTGACTATGATGTAGAAGGCTTCACCTTGAAAAAGTACTGGTGCAAGTACAACATTTAGTCAAGTTTGACTAACTTGCAGAAAGCAATGCAAGAAATGAAAACAGAAACCATCAGTTCAAGTTGGAAAAAATTATGGCCTGCTGTTATTCATGACCCCCACTGACAGATGAAGACCTCCTTAAAATGACCAAGTCAAGGAGTGAAGAAGAGAGTGAAGAGCAAGACGAAGAAATGAATAAGACTGGCCTTACTCTGGAGAACCTGCAAGAAATGTGCAAAATGGCAAGGGCATTGCAATGCTTTGCACAAGAAGTTGATGAGAACATGGTTTGCGCTGTCGAGTTTTGCAACTGTGTTGATGCGGTTATGGCATTATACAATGGTATTTTGCAACAAAAGAAAAAGCAACGACAGCACCTACCCATCATTATGTTCTTGACAAAGTTGAAAAAACCAGCTACACTGTCAGCGCCTCCAGCTAAAGAGCCTTCAGGTGAACCTCGACCCTGTACGAGTTGAGTAGAAGCCTCCGTGCCCCTCTCACAAGCAGATGACGACAACCCAGCGCCGATATCTGATGATGATGAGGCACTTCCAGAAATGCTTTAAAGGCCTCATTATACCTGTGCAGTAACACCATCATCACCACATTCATCGAACTGTACAGGTTTGTCATCGTCATCAGCCCTATCATCATCATCGCCTTTATTGTCGTCATCATTGTTGTCATTACAGCTGAAGATACTACTGACATTGGCGAGTGTAAGAACACCATAATATCGTATCGTATGAGAGAGAGAGAGAGAGCGTGTGAGTGTGTGTGTGTGTGTGTGTGTGTGTGTGTGTGTGAATGGTTTGTATGCAGTAATTAAAAACTGTAGTTTTAAGTAAAATGTACGAGTGAGTTAATGTATATTATTTTTAGATTTATGTAAAATATTTGTGAGTAAATATAACATACATTACGGCAGTGTACTGTAATGATTTTATACTTTAAACAAAATAGATTTAGCATAATATACAGTACTGTACATATACTGTATATAAAGCATATATATACATACAGTATTTTAAACATTCTTGTACCAACACACACATACAAAAATTACGGGGGAGGGGCCCAATCTTACTTCGCGGATTTTCACCTATTGTGGGGGTCTCCAGTCCCCATTAATTGCGATAAATGAGGGATCACTGTAGTTTTGACAGGGGTACCACTTTCACCTCTCAATTGTGGACATTGTTAGCATATCTCCTGGGATGCCCTGGATGTCTCAGCAGCTGAAATGGAGTATAGTGACTCATTGGTCATCCCTGCCGAATATCTTCATCCGCAACCTCCACCAACAATCTCAAGCGCCTATATCATGTTATGGGAAAATTTACTCCATGCTGCCAGACTTAGAAGCCCCCAGCTAAGCAACACATAACAACAAATCTGCACTTGGCCACGACTGGGTCTCAACTGATCGCCTAAAACCTGCATATCTCCTAAAAGATGACCAGCTTACAGTATGCCTCTCCAGAGCAGGGCGCATTATTTTACGTGTGTCCTTTTTAGGGAGGGGGGAGAGCCATGAACAGCACGTGTTTCCTGCACACTCGTACACTATAACAGTTTTGATTTCTTATCACTCGCTCTTCCCTGCACTGTTAATAGACCAACCTGTGTTGTCATGCTAACTCTTGGTTTATCATTTTTTAATTTTAGTGACTTTCGTGCTCTCAAGTCCCAATATTTAAGGTGCCTGGCCGGTATGCCAATATATGGGGGTATACAACGAAAAACACAATCCTGAAAACATTCCCTGAGCTTTGTATGGCAATGGAGAATGCATATATGAAATATTTTGTCAAAATTCCCTTTACCTTCATAGTTACAAAGTAATTAGCAAAAGTAACTCAATAAGCCAAAAGCATTGATCATTACAAGAATATGCAGTACTGTATTCTGTTATCATAAATTTTGATAATTATTACATCTTAATATAAAACAAACTGTGAGCAATAGTATCTATATAGATTCTATGTGTCACAACACAGGAAGTTATGATTACACCCTTCAGTACTAATACAAACCTCAGAGTACACATTTGAGTTTGACTTTGACATTTGGTCACTTTTACGTCTGTTTTTCTTGATTTCGGCAAAAATTTCATCATGCCAAAGAGGAAAAGACAATTTCAACATCTCGCTAACATAAGGAAGAAGAAAATTCACTCTAATAAGAGTTCAGAAGTGGGTAATATCGGCGATATTAGCGGAATTAGTGACGGAGAGAGATAGAATGTTGTGGATGAAGAAGCGACCGTCTCGCCTGACCAGGAGCCTAAAGAAGCAAGATATTGAGTAAATTGATCTTCATTTATGATTAAATTATGATATATAACTTTGTTTTGGTGTATTAATATCCAAAAAGGAGCATAAAATTCATAATAATCATGATTCATTAATACTGCCTTTGTAAAAATACAAAAAAAAAAAAAAAAAAAACTTTGAACGCCTGTATCTCAAAACTATAATTATTGACCTTTAAATTCTATCTTCTCCTTCAGTTTTAAATATATAGCATTGAAATTTGGTATATAACTTAGAAAGACATTATAAAACAATCAAATTGAACCCTTTTTTCCAATTTTTGTTTCAGGTTTTTTCCTAATTTTTCCTTGATTAATAGGGTTTATTATTTACCATAATAAAAAAATTCATATTTAAAAAAAAATTACTTTAAAGAAAATAAAAACTATTTGATTGGAGGTCTACATCAGGTCTATTGAATATCAAAGGAGATAGAATTTGAAAAACACTAATTTTCAGGATAAATGGCCCAGGCGTCGCAAAACCAAAGATTAGAAGCAAATTTCCTATGCAGTTTGGAGATGTCCTAAGTCACCTTATTAAGTGGTATGAATGTCAAAGTCCTGTTCTTGAAAAATGGCATTAGCTGGCCGGCCCTCTTAAACTCATGATCAGTTGAAATAAAATTTGTTGCATTCACCTCGACTCTCGGTTATAATCTAACATAGGAAATGCTTCCAACCCATTATCCACTCATCCCCTCTCAATACCTAAAGGAATTATTTAAAATAAATGATGCTCAGAGGAATGCACATGAAAAGCATTACGAACATTAGGCCAGGAACTACTGTGTGGCGGTTCACGTAAAGAAATGGGTTTGCTACCAGCATAATTCGCGGCATTAGGATTAGGATTCCTAGCCGGATGTTTATAAAACTCCAGGGGAACTTTAAAATAATGGGTTGTCTATCTAACACGTCCCCTTGTATGGTGATCGTAATCCAGCTTGAGAAGTAATAGCAAGCTAATGTCACACGTTAACATTGTTGCATTGCGGATGAATACTCTCACATGTCAAGGCGGCAGCGTGTTTAGTGACATCATTATGAGTGGGCATGACAACTCACTTGGACTTGTTGGCTTGACTAACCCATGGAGGAGTTACCTCAGGCTCATTAATGGGGGCACGTTGAGTGAAGTCCTCACGCATAGTAACAGCAGCTCTGCAGACTAGCTAAGCTGAACGTTCGGCCTGGCTGAATAGTGAATAGACAAAATTCAGGGAATTAAAGAGGATTTTGTCACACTTAACTTCGCACTAATAAATTTAAAAGGAGACAGGGACAGTTGTTTAGAACAGCTTGGTGTTGCCAAGTCTTGGGGTGTGGACACAGCCGAAGCGGTCCGGCCACCTTGGTAATAAAGAGATGAAATCTATAGGAGTGTGACCTGTGAACTCTTTAGAGGAGATCAAAGCCAAGGACCCCTGGGTATACAAGGCAAGCCTGGCTCATGGAAACGAGCCGGAGACTGGTAACAAGGGTTTTTCAACAAGGCTGCTTCAGAACGAGGGGAAATGGCAGGCTCAACTCTTTCCACATTCGGGAACTTTCCCGAGAGACGTTCAATACTCAGATTTGAGATACTTCCAAGAACGGAAAGATATTCTCTAGATAGTTAGATAGATTGCCCAGCCTTGTGCTGGACACGGGCTGTTGCCTTGTACAAACAAGTAAAGTTCTTCACTCAGCACACTCGGAGGTGAGGGAGATCTATTCATAACAGGGTAAACAGGGACTGAAGGTACAGAGATTGTATTTGGCTTTAGGAGCACAGCACCGATAGCCAAAGAATCTGCCATAAATACTGGGTCAAGTTCATACTGTACTTTATTCACTCTGGGTGATAAAACATTAACAAAGTTGCCATGGCCATTGTCATCTATGACTTTAGTCTCAATGGGTTCCTGCCACAAAGGACCTGGATGGGGGGTAACTTTCTCCGCAGAATGAAACTTTTCTTATTTGCCCTTGCGGGCAGAAGATGAAGGAGAAAACTCTTGCTTAGTTTATTTCTTGCGACGAGAACAAAATCTCTCCCAATGGTAGGACAGGCATTCCCTACAGACTCGCATGGTGATTCCACTGAACATCTCTTACCACGGCAAGAGGGACAAACAGAGCGGATCAACCTTTACCAGTCTCATGAAGGTGCCACAGGGATGTCTATCACCGCCGGGAAATGAACGCATAATATTCAACTTGCTAACCATAATGCACTCAATCGTAAGTCACCGATAATGATAGTAATGCAATTGACAATGAATAATAAAACACACACAAGACATAAGCATTAGACATTATAAAGGTATGTGGAGTTGAATGTGAATGTCCAATCGTAGAGAGGAAGTGAAGATACATCCTCTTAACTTCACGACTAGGAGTGTAATGAAGAGCCTCATGGGATGGCACATTGCGCCGCTATTTGCTATGGTTGCTTGGCAACTGTAATGTGATGCCATTAAACCCCTTTTCCTTTGATTGTCTGGTCACAGAGAAAACGCAACTAGGAGTAACCCATATAAATGACTCGGAACTTTGTATCCACGTAAGAACAAACATCAGTTTTTCATCTAATCACCGGGGATTTTCAAGCATATTCTTGAACTTAAGGTTATCACAACCCTATAAATTGTCCTCCATAGGTCTAAAAGACAATCTACCATTATTTTTTATTAAAGACACTAGTTTGTTTTAATTCTTATGGTTTCAGCCTAAGAATGTATCAATAACTAGAAATAGCTGTGTCTATATCAGTAAAACTTTTCAACCCTCTGGGGATTTGATGAAGCATTTCTGTGTTAATAATTTTGTTTTCCGTAAGTGCTACAATAATGAGTTTGAAGCATAGAATACTTATCTTTCGGAAAAAACTGTTGTAATTTTCTAGTGATCCCAAAGAAACAAGACCCTCATCTTATTTGGGGCTAATTTTCAGCCTCACAGATAATGCTAAAAGAAAACAAACAGCAGTAGATCATGCAATGTAGGCTTCCACAAAAAATTCACTTCATATTGTTGTTTGACAGTTTAACATTTTGAAGAACTCTCACATAACTTTGTATTTTGGTTGCATACTAAGGGCTATAATTACAGGTTGATAACCTCACTTAGGGAAGACCCGGGATTGGGAACTAGCCTATACAGTTATCACCCATCTATCCAATCCATACCCTCAGAGGGGAATGGACAAATTGATAGAAAACCAATAACCATATGTAGTGGTTTTTTGGGCTCAGCCATGTCGTCCTGATGGAAGGTTCCTTTAGGCAGCTTTCTAAGGGATATTTAGCTACAGTGATACTCCCAGAGAATTGACCACAGGTCTCCAGAATTCTAACTCCTGGCGCGAGTATCCTTAAGAAAATTCTTAAGGATATCGCATAATATCAGGGGATGTATTTCTTGATACGACACATGGCAATCTTCACCCCGAATAGAGTTTTCGCTCTGAGGGGGAACAGTGGCAAAAATGAAGGGGAGCCATCATCAAGGTTACCCGGTGGATCCCCTTTCCCGTACTACTACGGCTCAACTCATTCCTTTAATAGTAGCCAATTAAGCACAGTGTATCTCCCTCTTGCTCTCAGTTTTGTTATTATTTCAAGGATTATTACCATGCATTCTCCAGCATCTTCATCCCCTGGAAAGTTGAGTATTTAATCTTTCCTGTGTATAATTTTTAGCTCCCTTCTCACAGCTATTTTAGCAAAATTTAGATGTGTTTAGCGGAGCACAGCCATCACCGGAGGCGGCCATTTTGGACCGCTGTCGTACGCCATAAATGCTTTATTTAGTTAGTAGTACGACGTCCCCGGTATTTAGCTTTAATGAATTATAGCTATTGAGGCAAATTATACTAGTGAAGATCAGATTATACATGTAATATTTCCTCTTCTGTGAAACACTTCGATCGTTTACGATAGGGTCTCGGTGACGTAGCGTAGCCGAGATCCCGACTCGAGTTAGGATAGCCTAATGCGCTTTAGTATACTTTAGTAACGTTATCCCCGTTTATCCTCTTGTATCGTTTTATCAATTCAATCGGAGATTGCATATCTCCTAGAATTACTAACATATTCGATACTCGTCTCTTAGAGATTTAAGGATAAACCCTTCCTCCTCTCTGAGTGCCGCCATTAGGCGACAACCCTATCTTGGTCTTGCCATAGAGTAGTGTACTCCGGCAACAGATTCTGTGGCTGGATGGAAGCTGGAATTATTACATTCTCCCCCTTCCATTTGAATCCTCATTCTGGAAGAAGGCAGTAGAGACAGTAGTCCCTACAACCCTAACTATTGTACCAAACTATAATAATACGGTAGCCCTTCTCTCCATGCTTTCTCTCTCTCTATCGGCTGGTGCCGTCAGGTACTACCCTAGGCGGTAGCATGCTGGCAGAACTACAGGATAAGATTGTACAGTAGTCAGTATTTCTGCAGTATAGTAAATACAGCAGTTAGAAAACTATAATATATAATATACAGTAGTATGTTTTCCAGCATATTCTGTGTAGCCTTTCACAGTCCATTGTTGACACCGCTAAATAATGTTGAAGTGAAGTATTCCTTCAATATCTTGATGACTCCTAGGTCATCAGAACATAATATCTTTACACTATAATATCAATATTCCGTTTGTGGGAGGGTTAGTGCTACTATACACTAACTAAAGCTTATACTAACTTCAGCTCTATATTCTAGAACTCTTCCACCCTAGATTTCCCTAATAAGGAAATTTCTAAATATTAATATTGAGGGAGGTCACAGCAATTGCCTGGACAGGAAACACAGATATGTGTCTTTCCTATTTCTTTTCTAGCTTACTATCCTAAGCTATAATGGTAATAGCAAGTGCTATTTTTAATGCATGAAATTAATTCATCAGTGTGATAAATTACCCCATACTCATTTCACCTTATCTTTCCTTACAGGAGGAGTCCAAGGTGAAGTGTGCGGTTATGTACTGCAACCACAAGAGTAAGAACTTTTGTGGCCACAACATGTGCAGGTCTCATGCTCCCTGCTCCCTGCTCCATCGCAACTGAAACCCTGAGATACTGGGACCCCAAGGGTTGCAACGTCTGCTCGGCCTTGATGACAGAGGGTTTCAGTGATCCAAAGATGACGGAGTCGAGGGACACTGCGAGGGAAACGCTTCGGAAGTGGGTACGAGGGTTCCAGAATAACTCTCCGGGACCGTACCAACCAAGTGATGCGATTAGAAGCCTGCTGTTCCCTAAGGCGACGTCTGATGCGGCACGACCTGGGCCTCCCTGCGTACAACTAGCAATAGAGGCCGACATCAACGAGGCTCTACAAGTCATGGACATCCATCAAGAGAGGATGTCAGAAGTGTCCTCGGACACCGAAAAGGGTCTCCTTCAAGAAGACCCTGAAGAATAGGTGGCCCAACCACCTGAGGAGGAAGAAGATCTCGAGGCTACAGAAGCGGAAGACACTCTTCTGTCCGTGTCGGCATTTCAGCCTGTGCCATCAACTTCTTCGGCTCCAACCCCTCAACCAGACCCGCTGTTCCCAACGGTCCAAGCGCTTATGGCCTAGATCCAGGAGTTGGTTGATACTCTTTGTAAAGAAAACGTTGATATGAGGAGGGAATTCAGGGAAGCAAGCCGTATAGCTGCTTCTCGTGGATCCTACAAGCGGCCCAAAGTTTCTGACCTGCCACTATTCTCCAAAACCAATCACTGGAGGTATGCAGAGTTCATGCCGATGATGAATGGGAAACTCTACATCTCGGAGAAGATGGGGGCCATCCCCCTTGACGATATTCAATCCTGGCCAAACCTTTCGGCTTACCCGAAATGTTTCATCCGGCTGAAGAGTGAACCGGCATCTAAGGAAGAGACGGAACCTAAGGAGGTCATGTTCTTTGACCATGACAAGGCACAGGCTCTCTTGACGAGTAGCCTGAAGAAGGCAGGTTATATGAACTCTAAAGTTTCTGCGTTGAGCAAGAAGCACCCTACTTTTCTTGCTCCTTCATCCAGAGCTTTCCCCTTCACGTCGAAAGCTCTTCACTGTATGCTAAAGGCAGTTGATGCAGGCAAACCATGTCCTACGCTAGAGGAGTGTAGGCCATTGTCTCTGGCCTTGCCCACGGGCGAAAAGGATTGGAACGAGGTCCATCTAACCTTCTCGGTCGCAAAGCTCGACGCGGACATTGCAGGACAGCAGTTCAATGAGAACCTCCCGAAGCTGTCGGACTTTCTCCTGAGAAGAGAACAGGAGACAAAAGAGAGACTAGCAGCCTCTCTGTCCCTCCAGAACTGCATGGAGATGTGTGCAGGCATTGCAAGCACCCCCGACATGTATACAGTCCTAGCCAAGATGCACATGGCTACATTGGTCAAGAACTTGTACGCTTTTGTGAAGGCCAGGAGGGCCTGCAGAGAGTTTGTGTTTGCCAATGCAACGGTCAAACACGAGCCCAGGAAGTTGATCACTTCCTGCATCTGGGGCAAGGACCTCTTCCCAAAGGAAGCAGTCATAGAGGTAGTCGCCAAAGCCACCACGGAGAATAGGAACCTTCTCCAAAAGTGGGGCATCTCTGCTTAGAGAAAATCTTCCCCTGATGCTGGTCCCCAACCTAAGAGGAAGACGAAGAAGCCAAGACTACTTCCTCGACCTGTGCAACACCCTACGGTAACCATGACCATGGTGCCCCAAATGGTTGCTCAGCCGCAAACCACTTTCAAGACGGTGACTCAACAGCTGGTAGCCTAGTCACCTGCCTTTAACCCAAGTTTTGAGAGGCACACCACTACCTTTCGCCCGAAAGGTAGAGGGTCTAGACGAGGCTCCTCAAGAAACCCCCCAAGAAGGAACAGGAGGCCGTGATAAGGGTAACAAACCCTCCGAATCATCCAAGCAATGAGATGCTCCAGGTAGGAGGAAGACTTCTCCACTTTCGGGATCGTTGGACCTTCGATCCCTGGGCCCACAGCCTAATCAAGAATGGACTAGGATGGAAATGGAACAGATCTCCACCTTCATTTCCTCAATTCTTCCAACACTCCACCCCCTTACTGGAAGAATATACCTCAGAACTCTTGAACAAAAAGGTTATAAGGAAAGCAAAGTCCATCAAATTCCAGGGAAGGGTGCTTTATGTTCCCAAGAAGGACTCGGACAAACTCAGAGTCATTTTAGACTTGTCTCCACTCAACAAGTTCATCGAGAACAACAAGTTCCGGATTTTTACCTTACAACACATAAGGACCCTGTTACCGAAAGGGGCGTACAGTCTCAATAGACCTGGCAAATGCTTACCGGCACCTTCCAGTCAGCCGCCCCCTCTCCTCCTACCTAGGATTAAGGCTACGGAAGACAAAGTATGTCTTCAGAGCCATGCCCTTTGGACTAAACATAGCCCCAAGGATTTTCACGAAACTTGCGGACACAGTTGTACAACAGCTACGCTTAGAAGGCGTTCAGGTAGCAGCATACCTGGATGACTGGCTGGTGTGGGCAGCATCCAAGACTGCTTGTCTGCAGGCAGCCACAAAGGGGATCCAGTTCCTGGAACATCTGGGCTTCAAGATCAACTACAAGAAGTCTCGCCTCTCTCCAGCTCTAGAGTTTCAATGGTTGGGAATCCATTGGAACTTGCAGTCACACCGCCTCTCCATTCCAAAAAAGAAGAGGAGAGAGATCGCGGGTTCTGTCAAGAGACTACTGAAATCCAACATGATTTAAAGACGCCAACAGGAAAGAGATCTGGGCTCTCTCCAGTTCGCAGCAGTAACAGACCCAGTGCTAAAAGCACAGCTAAAAGATGCGTCAGGAGTCTGGAGAAGATACGCATCAAACGCTCAAAGAGATCAACAGAGACCGACACCAACCTTACTGCGATCGCTTCTGAGGCTGGGGTCGAAGATAAAGAGCCTAGGCAAGGACTATTCCCTTACAACCACCTCAACCATTGGTAGTCATCCACACGGATGCCTCAACGGAAGGATGGGGAGGTCATTCCCATCAAAGGAAAGCTCAAGGGACCTGGTCATCCCTGTTCAAGACCTTTCACATCAACATTCTGGAGGCCATGGCAGTCCTCCTGACGTTGAAAAAGCTATCCCCTCACAGATCAGCCCACATCAGACTGGTCTTGGACAGCGAAGTGATAGCGAGATGTCTGAACCGACAAGGCTCGAGATCGCCCTACATCAACCACATGATGTTAGCCATCTTTCGCTTGGCAAAAAAGAAAAGATGGCATTTATCAGCAGTTCACCTACAAGGGTTCCGCAATGTGACGGCGGACGCTCTATCCAGGCGAAAGCCGATAAAGTAAGAATGGTTCCTAGACGCAGACTCATTCTCCTTCATCTCGGAAAAACTCCCAGAACTGCAGATCGACCTCTTCGCAACGAGCGACAACAAGAAACTACCTCGATATGTAGCCCCATACGAGGACCCTCGGACAGAAGCGATGGATGCCATGTCCCTCGATTGGAACAAATGGAGTCATATATACCTGTTCCCGCCAACAAATCTCCTGCTGAAGGTCCTCAACAAGCTGAGATCCTTCAAGGGGACAGAAGCAGTGGTGGCCCCCAAATAGCCCAAGAGCAATTGGTTCCCTCTAGTGAAAGAACTGAGGCTGAGGCCGTTTCCTCTACCAAACCCAGTTCTATCTCAACTGGTTCAGAAGTTGACTGTCTACGCTTCATCACTGAGAACCCAAAACCTTCATCTCATGATTTTCTCGCCTTAGCAGTCAAGAAAAAGGTTTGGGATCTCGAAAGACAGCATCGACTTTATAGAAGAATACAAGTCAAAATCAACCAGAAGACAATATGAATCGTCTTGGAAGAAGTGGGTCTCTTTTGTTAAAGCAAAAAAGCAGACAGAAATCTCGATAGACTTCTGCCTGTCCTTCTTCATCCACCTTCACAAACAAGGCTTGGCTTCCACCATGATAACTACGTGTAAGTCAGCTTTGACTAGACCTCTTCTATACACCTTCCGGGTGGACCTGTCGAACGAAATCTTCAACAAGATTCCAAAGGCATGCACTAGACTTAAACCAGCAGCCCCTCCGAAGCCCATTTCATGGTCTTTGGACAAAGTCTTGCACTATGCTTCGAACTTGAACAATGAAGATTGCTCCCTAAAAGATCTAACACAAAGTGATATTCTTGTTCGCTATAGCCTTAGGGGCTAGAGTTAGTGAAATAGTAGCCCTATCAAGAGACGAGGGCCATACTCAGTTCACAGAAGAGGGAGAATTGAATCTTTTTCCCAATCCTACTTTTCTTGCCAAAAACGAGCTACCCACCAAAAGGTGGGGTCCTTGGGGAATCTGCCCTCTGAAGGAAGATGTCTCTCTATGTCCAGTAGAGTGTCTAAAGCTCTATCTTCGAAGAACTTCAGACTTCAAGGGAGGGCAGCTGTTAATAGGCGAAACCTCAGGATCAAACTTATCCCTGAAAGAACTGAGGGCGAAGCTCACCTAATCTATTCGTAGAGCAGATCCTGACAGTACACCCGCCGGTCATGATCCGAGAAAAGTTGCTTCCTCGCTGAACTTCTTTCAGCATATGGACTTTGATAGACTCCTCTCATATACAGGTTGGAAATCCTCTAGAGTCTTTTATAAACATTATGCGAAGCAAGTGCATGAAATAAAACACTTAGTGGTGGCAGCAGGTAGTGTTGTAAAACCTGTCGTCTAGTGCTGCGATGAACAGTAAACTGTTTGGGACTTTACAGTGATTGGGTGAAAAGGTGTTAACACCTTTAAGTTTAATACCTTTTTATTAAGGGTCACCCTGGTGACCCTTGGACTGTTCTTTATAGGTGTAGAATCTAACCAATAACACCAGTGCCGTGTGTACATTTGTACGCAGTGTTTGAACATATCCAACATCTACAAGTGAAATTATCTTAACAATTATGCAAAATCTTTGAGTGGCGTTATTAACGGATTTTGAGCGAAGCGAAAAATCTATTTTTGGGTGAGATAGCCATGTCGTCCTGATGGAAGGTTCCTTCAGTAGCTTCCTAGGGTATACTGTATTTAACTACAGTGGATATTCCCAGAGAATTAAACTAAAGATTATCACAGAATTCTAACTTCTGGTGCGAGTACCCTAAAGGTTTCCCTCTAGGATATCGTATATCAACAGGGGACGCATGTATTAACACGCCACATAGCTATCTGCACCCCATATAGAGTTAACACTTCGATATGGAAAGGTGGCTGAGTAACTGAGGAGCCGTTCCAAAGTTACTCTCATCCGTGGCTACTTTTGGTACTTGAGACGTAAACAAACGGGCGCCATTGCTAAATGACGTCACGTCCGTCTTCATCCTGAGGTCAGCTCCTACCAATCTCCGCGATACAGTAGGTCAGGGAGGGGCCTGAAAGGCTGAACGAGAATAGACGGGAGGGTCCATCAGGACGACATGGCTATCTCACCCAAAAATAGATTTTTCGCTTCGCTCAAAATCCGTTTTTTGGGCTCAAGCCATGTCATCCTGATGGAAGTGTACCAGAGAATTAATGTATCGTGGATTTTTTCCCTTAATCCAAGTGCCAAGGGCTTCGAATAATATTCCTATGGTCTGGAGACCGTAAAGACTATGACAATTTTAGTAATTGTCCTTACCAGAGATTCTACGATGAACTGGCTTCCTGCCCCCCTGGCAGGGAAGTCCTGATGGAGAAGAGGAATATCTCGAAGTGATCATTGAAGAACTACTCACCTGGTGGAGAGATCATGCTGGTCTCGGAGACAGATCAAAGGTTAATATTCGAGTAGGAATATTATCAAGCATAGGTGAGTATATAATATAAATACTTATATTATTCTTTAGATCAGACAGGAAAGGGGTAAATGAAAACTATAACAATCGTATATTTCCTAATAAGGAATAGGAGCGAAAGGAGACGCACATGGGAAATCAAATAGACATTTTATTTCTAAGATTGCAAGTCATTATAGTAGTAATTACAATAATGATTATAGAATTTATTTACAATAATAATGAATAATGTACATAGAAAATTAAAGACGGTGATCTTGAGTCTGAAAAGGAAATTTCGCTTTTCAGCAACACAAGTTCCCAGGGGAACGCTAGTCTTTTATAGTCCAAAAAACACTCCATGCTCGAGAGCATGTGGCACACGTGTAAAATTTCTATGACATTTCACCTTGATAAAGAACAGTCTATTAGAAACACTAAGTGTCCATTAAATCACTATGTATCACGATAGGGTCAACACAGGCACCCGTAGAGTTAGAGTCCCAAATAACACACTGTTCTATGCAGATTCAAGCGGCAGGTTTCATTACACTACCTGCAGCTACCACGAGATGTTTCACTTCGTGCACCTGTTTTGCGTAGTGCTTGAAGAACACGCGCGATGATTTCCAGCCTGTAAAGCTCTTGAGGCTTTCGAAATCCATATTCTGAAAAGTTCAGAGAAGAGGCGACTTACCTAGGATCGTGACCTGCGGGTGTACTGTCAGGATCCGCTCTGCGAATGAAGTAGGTGATTTTCGCTCTTAGTTGTTTCAGTGACAGGTCGCTACCCGAGGTTTCTCCTTTGAAGATCCGAGGTTATCCTCCACCGAAGTCTGAAGTTCTTTGAAGATAGACCTTAAGACTCTCCACTGGGAATAGAGAGACATCTTCCTTCAAGGGGCAGATTCTCCAGGGGCCCCATCTCTTGGTGGGTAGTTCATTCTTTGCGAGAAGCGTTGGGTCGGGGAAGAGGGTAAGATCCCCCGTATCGGTGAGTTGGATATGACCCTCTTTTCTTGATAATGCCACTATTTCACTGACTCGGGCTCCCGAGGCGAGAACAAAAAGGAAGATAACTTTTTGAGTCAGGTCTTTCAGAGGGAACGAATCATTGTCCAGGCTAGAAGAAAAATGGAGCACCTTGTCTAGGGACCAGGAGATAGGTTTTGGTGGAGGTGCTGGGCGTAGTCTAGCGCATACCTTATAGGAGTGGTCTAGTCAAGGTCGATTTACAAGTGGAAATCGTGTTGGCCGCTAAGCCTTGTCCATGAAGGTGAATGAAGAAGGACATGCAAAAATCAATGGTGATCTCCGTAGGATTTTTCGCCTTGACGAAGGAGACCCACTTTTTCCAGGAAGATTTGTACTGCCTTCTGGTAGACTGTTTTGTACTCCTCGAGGAAGTCTAAGCTTTTCTTCGAGATCCCAAACCTTTTCTTTACGGCTAAGGAGAGAAAATCATGAGATGAAGGTCCTTGACTTTCAGTGATGAAGCGAAGACAGTCGACTTCTGTACTTGTTGAGAGAGGACTAGGCCCGGTATGGGGATCAGCGTGGGCTGCAGCTCCGGAACCAGGGGATACCAATTGCTCCGGAGCCACTTGGGAGCCACTAGGGCCGCTGTCC
Organism: Palaemon carinicauda; assembly: GCF_036898095.1. Classification (NCBI taxonomy): domain Eukaryota; kingdom Metazoa; phylum Arthropoda; class Malacostraca; order Decapoda; family Palaemonidae; genus Palaemon; species Palaemon carinicauda. Next base: position 153,015,597 of record NC_090726.1, on the reverse strand, counting down.
CTTTGAAGGTTCTCAGTTTGTATAGGACTTTCAGCAGAAGGTTGAGTGGAGGGACCAGGTAGATCTTGGACCATCTGTCCCCAACCAGGGACATAGCGTCCGCCGCTTCTGCCTTGGGGTCCTCGTACAGGGCCACATATCGAGGAAGTTGATTGTTGTCGCTCGCCGCGAAGAGATCGATCTGAAGTTCCGGGACTTGGCGAGAGATGAAGGAGAATGATCTTGCGTCTAAGAGACCATTCCGACTCTATTGGGCTTGTCCTTGATAGAGCGTCCGCTGCCACGTTGCGGAATCCTTATAGGTGAACTACAGACAGGTGCCATTTCTTCCTGTCTGCCAAACGGAAGATAGGTAGAAGCACCTGATTTATCTGGGGCGATCTCGAGCCCTGACAATTGAGACATCTGACTACCACCGAGTTGTCCAGAGTCAGACGGATGTGGATCGAGGGAGGAGGGGAGAGTTTCTTCAGGATGAGAAGAACCGCCATGGCCTCCAAGACGTTGATGTGAAAGCGTCTTGAATAGGGGAGACCATGTTCCTTGAACCTGTTGTTGGTGGGAGTGACCTCCCCAACCCTCCAGTGAATCGTCCGTGTGGATGTTGATCGATGGAGGCGGGTGTTGAAGAGGGATGGGCCTTTACAGGGCCTATGCTTCCAACCACGGCTTTATAAATGAGCGAAGTCTGTTTGGAAGCCGTCTCTTGAGGTCTCTTCAAGTGATGGATGCGAATCGTCTCCAGACTCCCGCGGCATTCTTTAGCTGTGCGCAAAGCACTGGGTTTGTCACTGAGGCGAACTGTAGAGAGCCGAGAACTTGTTCCTGTTGGGGTCTTGAGATCCGTTTGGATTTTAGAAGCCCTCTGACAGACCCTGCTATTTCCTTCCTTTTCTCCTGTGGAATGGAAAGGCGGTGTGACTGAAGGTCCCAATGGATTCCCAACCATTGGAACTTCTGAGCTGGAGTGAGGCGAGAGTTCTCGGCGTTTATCTTGAAACCCAGATGCTCTAAGAACTGGGTGACTTTGTTGCAGGCTCTCAGACAATCTTCGGGCGATGTCGACCAAACTAGCCAGTCGTCTAGGTAGGCCATCACTTGGACGCCCTGAAGACGTAGCTGTTGGATGATTGCGTCTGACAGCTTGGTGGAGATTTGTGGAGCCACGTTGAGCCCGAAGGCGTATCTTTTCATTTGGAGTCGAAATCCTAGGTAGGAGGAAGCGTAGTGATTCATTGGAACGTGTCAGTAGGCATCCGCCAGGTCTATGGAGACCGTGTAGGCCCTGTGAGGCAGAAGGGCCCTTATTTGTTGCAGAGTCAGCATCTTGAATTTGTTGTTCGCAATGAACTTGTTGAGAGAGGACAAGTCTACAATGACTCTGAGTTTGTCTGAGTCTTTCTTTGGAACACAAAAGTGTCTCCCTTGGAACCTGGTTGACTTTACCCTCTTGATCACCTTGCTCAAGAGTTCCAGGACATATTCTTCCAGGAGGGGGGTTGATACTGTTGGAAGAGTTGCCGGAAGGATGGGGGTGGTTGAATCCAGCTCCAGCCCAGTCCATTCCTGATGACGCTGTGAGTCCAAGGATCGAAGGTCCAACGATCCTGGAATTGGCGGAGTCTTCCTCCCACCGGAAGCACTTCATTGCTTCTGGTTTCCAGAGGGTTTGCCACCTCGGCCACAAGCTCCCCTTCCTCCTCTTCCTCTGGAGGGACGGCGAGAAGAATCTCTGCAGGAGCCTCTACCTCTGGGACGAAAGGTAGTAGAACGCTGCTCATAGGCAGGGGTGAAGACCGGTGACTGTGACACCACCGGTAGGGGGACCAGTTGAAAGGTCTGCTGTGGCTGTGCAACCACTTGGGGAGTAGCGGGAGCCGGAAACTGACGTCTTGGTTGACGTTGCTGGGGCTTAGGTTTCGAGGATTTCCTCTTAGGTTGAGGGCCTCCGTCCTGAGAAGACATCCTCTTTCGAGACATGCCCCACTTGTGGAGAAGGTTCCGATTCTCCGTGGTGGCTTTGTCCACTATCTCTTTCACCAAGGTAGAAGGGAAGAGATGTTTGCCCCAGATGTTGGAGGAAATCAGTCTCCGGGATTCGGGTTTCACTGTTGCATTGGCGAACACGAATTCTCTACAGGCTCTGCGAGCCCTAGCGAAGCTGTAGAGATCCTTGGTCACAGTAGCAAGGTGTGACTTTGCAAGGACCATGTAAAAGTCTGGGACCCTGGTATCCCTGGCCATGAATTCTAGCTGTACCTGATGTGACAGCGAAGCAGCGAGTCTCTCCTTAGTATCTTGTTCCCGACGAAGGAGATGGTCGTTCAGTCGTGGGAGGTCCTCGTTGAACTGACGACTGGCTACATCAGGTTCGAGTTTCCCAACCGTAAAGGTAAGCTGGATGTCTTTCCAGTACCTGCCATAGGGGGGAAGAGTAAGAGAGAAGGGTCTGCACTCCTCCAGTGCAGGGCAAGGTTTCCTTTCCTCCACAGCCTTCATGACCGCTTGGAAGGCCTTTTCAACGAAGGGGAAGGTAGCAGTAGCTGGAGCAACAAAGGTTGGATGCTTTTTGTTCAGTGCTGGCATCTTGGAGTTTGTGAAACCCCGACTCTTCACTGCATGAGCCAGCATAGCTTGGACCTTTGCGAGATCAAACACGATCACTTCTTTAGGTTCGGTCTCTTCTTTTGAGGCTGGTTTGGATCAGAGTCGGACGTAACAGTCCGGATAAGCTTCGAAGTTCGGGAAGAACTCCACTTCTTCCTGGAGAACAGAACCGATCTTTTCACTAATGAAAATTTTGCCTGTCGTAATAGGCATGTGCTCAGCGTATCTCCAAGGGTTAGATTCCGAGTATGAAGGAAGGTCCTTAACCGAAATCCTTTTCGGTTGCTTGAAGCCGATGAGAGTAGTCCGGAACTGCTCCTGAGACTTTCTCAGTTTCTTTTCCAAGAGGGCTTCTAGCATCTTGAAGACCTCTTGAGTGGCCGCTGGGAGTGGATCCGGGGCGGCGGAAGTCGAGGGAACGGGTTCCTCGGGTACCACTGGGGTTACGGTGGGAGTTGGATCGGCCTCGTTCTCCGAGTCGTGGTACTCCACACGGTCCTCCTCATAGTCGAGTTCCTCGCCCATGAGGGTTTTCTCCATTCCTTCAGGGATCTCCGACATACGTTCCAGCTCTTCGGAGTCAAGGTGGCACGTGCGCAGGGACTGTTCCATTACAATGTCGGGTGTAATCACCAACTGGACGGTTGGGATTTGATCTTGAGGGATCACAGCGTCCTTAGAAGCTTTTGGAAAAAAACAAGGCCCACATGTCTTCATTTGGAAGATAAGGTCCAGAAGCGTTCTTCTGGAAACCGCGCACCCATCTGCGCAGTTCCTCTCTAGCGTTGTCCCGTTCCTCGGTGGTAAGAGGAGTCTTGAACGCCTTTTCCAGGAGACCTTTGCAGATCGGACAGTTCTGCGGATCACAGTATTTCAGGTCGCCTTTCTTGGCGACGCAAGGGGCGTGGGTCTGGCACGCCTTGTGCCCGTAGATGTCCGGGCGTTTAACTCCGCAGAAGGAGCTCTCACACTTCATATACTCCTCCTATAAAGGAAGGAGATCATGAGTACATGGAAGGCACAATATGACTGACTTACTCTAGGCTTAAGAATAACAACCTACAATATTAGCATATAATTTATATGCTCAGGATAGATGAGCGGGAAAGAAAGTAGTTAAGACACATACTTGTGAATCCCGTCCAGCCGGTTACCGTAACCTTTCTGTAGACAATTCCTTAGGACCCGAGGGTTCTAAAGGAGGGAGAATCCGTATGGATGAGCCAAGCTAGGCTTCCTTATAGGAATTGTCCGCAGAGTATAAAAGGATCTGAGATCGCTCAGAGCCTGGTGGGGGAGAGGGGAAAATAGGATAAACCCCTTAATAATATGTAGGCTCCGGCAAGAGACTGCACTGAGATGCACAGAGTATGCTGGAAATGTTGTACTGTGCAACCCTACAACGTAGCCACTATATCAAATGGTATAATGATACCTAGATGGAGGTGGCAGACTATCTGGCTGCATCAGATTGACTGCCGGCACCACGCCGGCAGCCGTAGAAGGGGTGCATGTCCGTTGGCGCCTCATTAGGTGGCGCCGGCAGGCCGACGGCACGCCGGAGACTGGTCCTGCAAGGTGAAAAGACATCAAGGAGGACACACTGGACAACCAAGATGGAAAACACCACAGAGGTGACCGCCGGCACAGCGGCGGGTCACCAGCGGGGCAGCCGGCTGCCGGCATGGTGAACCTTAGTTCAACTCATAAGATATAATATGTAGGTCGGACACCTGGGATGAGGGGCGGCAACCTCCGGCAGTCGGCCAGCTGTCACCAGGTAATCCTGGGGAAAAGTATGAGGGAGGACGTCGGCGGTATGTTGGCAGCCTCCGGCAGGCGCCTTATGAATAGAGGTCACCTGAGGTAGTGGCGGCTGTCGCCGGCAGTAGAGGTGGCAAGGGACCGGCACCATAATAGAGAGAGAGAGAAAGGTAAGAAGGGAAGTGAGGGGTAATGTCCTATACCCCGCCGGCTTCCCTCCGGAGGGAGTGCACTCATGATAGGAGTAGATACACCTATCATCAAGCGGCAGTGGGCCGGCAGGCGGCTGGGAGCCTAAGGTAACCCAAGGGAGGGACAGAGAGCACTCAAAGAGGGGGAGTCCTCCGCCAGCAACCACCCCCATAGAACACTATGAGGGGGAAGTGTACCAGAGCGGCCAGCTCAGCAGAAGAACAAGGCTAGCCCTACCACTCCACCCAAGGGAGGAGTTGTAGGACAGCGGACAGGGGTGTGTAGGCAGGTCTACACAAAGGGATAGAGTGGGGTAGGGGAGTAGGGGTCTTTCTAAGATGGGGAGACTCTGTATGAGAGAGGCCACCAAGGCAAGGGAGAACGCTCCCTAACCTAGGATAGGTAGCTCAGATCAGGTACAGCACTGATGTACTGTCCTGAACTAAGATATAACAGAATCTCGCCCCCAGAACCTAACCTAGATTAGGAGAACCATTCTCCTAGGCTAGGGAGTCCTGGAAAGACACATCGCTAGTTGCAGGGAGGAAGGAGTAACCCAACCAAGTGCAAACTGGAGAAGGGCAGAGCCCTTCCTAAGGTCTCAAGCACGACCCTAAGGGGGGTTCATTCCCTTAGGGTAGGTTGAGAAAGCGATAATACTCTGGGTGAAGTAAAGATTCTCCCCAATATAAATTAGAATAAGGGAGAAGCAAGGCTACCCAGAGGGAATTACCCGTAGGTAAGGGGAATAGGAATCATACAAGGGTTCCTACATAGGTTAGGAGAGTGTGGTACACGAACCAACACAGTCCCTTGTATGGTCCCCGAAGGCGAAAACACTTACATCACAGCAACCAGTATGTTTAAAAATGCCTAAACCTTCATAACTTAACTTAGGAACACTATATATCATGCAGTAATACGAGCACTAGGCTGTCAAGCCTAGGGGCTAGGCTAGCGATCTAGTATGGGGTCGGCCAATGACCGTAGCCCAACGAGCGCTAACACACGATATAATTACTTCCTAGATATGAAGACTAACTAATAATATTAATTAGTTAAGGGACCGGAAGAGGCTGTTCTGTCTAACTAAATAAAGTATGCAATACGAACAGCGGCGCCGTAAATGGCGCGTCCGGTTCTGGCACAGCTCTGCCACAAAACACCAAATATTATGAAAAGTAGAAGCTACTTTACGGCCAGAGCTTATTTAAACAATACTAGGATTTGGTACTCAACTTTCCAGAAGAGGGCGAGGCTGAAGGTTGAGACATAACGGCGATGTAAGCAGATAAGTAAAACACTTGGGAAAAATCTGACTAAGCATAGGAGCTACAAGCGAAAGGATGAAGACGGACGTGACGTCACTTAGCAATGGCGCCCGTTTGTTTACGTCTCGAGTACCAAAAGTAGCCACGGATGAGAGTAACTTTGGAACGGCTCCTCAGTTACTCAGCCACCTTTCCATATCGAAGTGGTAACTCTATATGGGGTGCAGATAGCTATGTGGCGTGTTAATACATGCGTCCCGTTGATATACGATATCCTAGAGGGAAACCTTTAGGGTACTCGCACCAGAAGTTAGAATTCTGTGATAACCTTTAGTTTAATTCTCTGGGAATATCCACTGTAGTTAAATATACCCTAGGAAGCTACTGAAGGAACCTTCCATCAGGACGACATGGCTTGAGCCCAAAAAATATATATTTCTTCCCTTACAGGTGACAAATATATCTGTACTTGAGTATGTTGTTTATGTAGTAAATGATTCTATTTTGATACATTCGTTGTTGTATTTATTTTTTGTCTAAAATAAATACTAAAAATGTATTTGCGTCTTATTCGTCCCACAAGTAGCTGAATAAAACTAGCCAGAGTCTTTTAATTATTTTCCTAATATAAAATACTTGAAGTTGCTTCTATGTGTGAACATGCTGGTGGTAAGTTAATTCCACTTTGTTCTCACGAATACAAAACTTTGTCGCTTCTATAATCAGTGTTGACAGTTTCCCTTCAGAGGGCAGGAAGCCCTAAGTTAGATCCAAACTTAGCGGATATGACGAATAACGTAACGTCATATATTTATGTGGTCTGGGTGACCATATAGAAGCTGATTCAAGGTAAGGGCACTTATACAAACCGACAGATATAGTACTTTCAAGTAATTCTCTGCCAAACTTCCATCAGGATGACATGGCTGAGCCCAAAAAACGGATTTTGAGCAAAGCGAACGATCTATTTTTGGGTGATATGGCCATGTCGTCCTGATGGACCCGCCCTCCTTTCTAGAAAAGGAGTATATTTATGTAACAAATCCCCACCCGAAACTACTCTATCTGTAGCCATCCATGCTTAATTGCAACAAGGAATGAGTTGCGCCATAGTAGTACGGGAAAAAGATACCCCCCGAGTAACCTTGATGACAGCTCCCCTTCATTTTCGCCACTCTTCCCCCTCAGAGCGAAAACTATATTCGGGGTGAAGATTGCCATGTGTCGTATCAAGAAATACGTCCCCTGATATTATGCGATATCCTTAAGAATTTTCTTAAGGATACTCGCGCCAGGAGTTAGAATTCTGGAGACCTTTGGTCAATTCTCTGGGAGTATCACTGTAGCTAAATATTCCTTAGAAAGCTGCCTAAAGGAACCTTCCATCAGGACGACATGGCCATATCACCCAAAAATAGATTTTTCGCTTTGCTCAAAATCCGTTATTTCCATGCCGGGGCCTAGAAGACCTTTCGTAAAAGAGATTCCCAGGCCCAGCATACATATAGAAGCCTCAAAAGTTGAAGGAGTAAGGCCTTTATGTTGATCTGTAGTTGAACTAACATACAGTCAGTAGAGAACCCACCTTAGGTTAGGTAAGATAAAGTGGACAGAAAGGCATGTGCCCTAAAGGTACCAGCGTTGCCGGAAGTACCGGCAGCGCCAGGGGGTTAACGGCATTGCCGCCAGCGTCCTATGTGCCCTAAAGGATAGTGTGCCAATAGGTGGCGGAAAAGCCGTCAAGTACTGGCACTGCCGTCAGTCTGCCAACTTATCCCCTGAGGGAGAAGAATGCTGGTGGCCATAGAAGGTTAGATCCCAGAGGGAACCAACCCCACGAACAACAAATGTGAATACACAATAGCATAATGTCAGTCCTGGAAAGGCTAGGATATAAAAGAGAGGTGACGGCATGGTGTAGCTATACCCATGCATCATATGAGCATTCCCTAAACAATCCCCAGAACAGAGGCAACGGCAAGGATGTCAGGCTCAGAAAGAAATCTGGGTTCAATCTAATGGGTTATCCCAACAAGGGAGAGCCTCTAGACAGAGACACTCTGGGCCGCCACACCCTGAATCCCAGGAAAGGTTAGAAAGACTCTAAAGCAAATGCCACGCCATCAGAGACTGAGAAATATAGGATGGCACAGGTCGATCAAGATCTCAGAGGCTAGGAGGTAACGGCAGTGCCGGTAAGTCGGCGCACCGACAAGTTGAGATTCACCCTTCACAAAGGGGGGGGGGCCTCCAATATCCTGCACAGTCCTAGCATGAGAGATCACGAGTGAATGCAACATGGCGGACCAACGGGTTAGCCGACGCGAGCTAGGCTAAGCCTACTAGGTCGAAAAACCGGGGGATCGAAGGCAGGCAAGCATAAGGGCTCAGTAAACTAGTATAACTGAGGTAAAAAAAAACTCTAAGGGTAAAATGACCGCTGCCAACGAGTCCAGTAAGAAAGACTTGATCGCCATCAGCGAGCCCGACTCCAACTAAAACTATACCACTCTCTAAGCTAGACTAGCCGGGACGGACACGTACTAAAACATAAATTACATTAATGTATGATAAATGTATTCACAAAACAGAGCCCAAGGCATCGTAAAGCTAAAAATAAGGGTAAATAACATGATTCTAGTGAAATAAGACTAAATGAACACGAAATAAGAGGCCGGTCGGGTACGCGATATGACGCCCAATGGCCAGCTGGACTCGGAGCGCATGGCTGTCTTATCACCTAATAAAGCTAAATAACCACTCTCCGAGGTGATCTGATACAGTGACAGCTAATTCAAACTGTAATAGAAGAGGGTACGCAACTTAGACGATGAAGAGGAAGTCATCATGCATGGAAAAACTCCTAAAAAG
>NC_090726.1:152995100-153006392 GCF_036898095.1 Palaemon carinicauda | reverse complement strand
AGTCTCATTCATCGCAGATGGTCAACTATTGCAAATATTGAAAATATAAAACTAGGCATATTTCAGCATTAACTACTGTAAATATTAAAAATATAAAACTCAGCTTATTTCCGCATTAACTACTGCAGATATTGAGAATATAAAACTCGGCAGATTTTATCATTAACTACTGCAAATATTGAGAATATAGAACTAAACATATATTATTTTTTTTTTCAAACAAAACACGCTTTTCTTTCTCTCAAATGTCACCATGTGATCATGTCAAAATGGGGGGACTATAATGAGCTCATGCAACCATCTTTCTGTATCACCGAGAATACCCCCAAATTACCGTAAAAGGGAGAATGGGTCACAACGAATATCAAGGCGGTAAAAGATCGAGAGAGTATTGGATAAGATGATGATTTATTGAGAGGATCGTAATTTTCCCCTTCAGTTCCCTGAAAAATATCCTATAAAAAAGGCTAAGCATTCTCTTGGCTATTCTACCACACTTAGTGTACATCTGCTGATCATTAGGAAAGATATAGTTTGCGAGTAACATGAGTTTAACAAAGTGGTCCTCTGAACAGTCATTAAAACAGTTTAATATTTGATAAATTCAGCAGATGACACAGTTCTGAAATGAAACATGAAATTACTACTATTTTATGTTATCCCAACAAGCCTTCCATGCACTGAAAGCTGGAAACACCGATACGGATTGTTTCCCTTTTGCTTAAATGCATCTTTCAAGTTCTTTGCACCTAAATCTGTTCATAGAACATGAAAGCACTCGGTTCTTACATCTTTCTATAAATACGTTAATTACAGAAAAGTGGAAAGTGGAGGGAGATTTTGAAAATATACCCATAACCAATTCCAACGCGGATCAAAAGGGGATGTCTCTCTTTTCAATATTAATCTATGTTACAGGAGATGGCTTTGCCTTTCGAGCAGATTTCAACCTAAATGAATAGTCAGGAATAGTATCACAAAAATGTGAGAAATAACAGTAAACATTAAAATGAATACTGACTACCCTTCAAATAACTTATGACAAATATTTTAAACAGCTTGAACATCAATGGTAAGGGGTATTTTCCATATAGATAGTATTGTCATTAAATACCCAACACGCCGCCACTTCAAGGTGCTGGGTGAAGAATAACACTTTCGTTATGATATAAGTAATTAAATGAGCAGAAGACGAAAATTATAAGAGTTCTATACCAGATCATAAACAGACAACTAGGGTGGGCGTAGCTTGCTTTCCCTAAACGTTGATTCAATATATAATATAATGGATGAGAACACCATTCTAAAATCGAAGTTTAATGTTTAGCGCAAAATGTAGTCCACTTCACGCGGAAACTATCAAAACGCTATTAAAGGAAATAAACTTTCGTTTTTTTTACGTCACAATAAGAATATATATCAACAGATCGTGTGTGATCAATGACGAGAGAGAGAGAGAGAGAGAGAGAGAGAGCGAGAGAGAGAGAGAGAGAACCAATGTTGGTAATATCGGTAATAGTGGGTCAACAGCTCTGCAATATCCAACCGTTATTCCCGCAATAAACCACTTTTGTCCACAGAAACTGCCTCTAACTACCATTGATATACTCTAACAACCACACTGACCTCAGTCTCAACGTTGGGTCTCATTCAAACAAACCAATGTTCTCACTTGGGCTTTCCCACAACGGTCAATTATTGGAGAGTTGACCAATGCAACAACAGATGAAAAAATGACGAAGAAATTAAATTTGAATGGGGTCTGGGGGATAGGTTTAAGGGTAATGGAGTCTCCGTAATTAAGTACCACTTCAATTTAGCCTATTCTGAATGGGATATTTGAGTAAATTACGGCATATTTAGAGTTTTCATGAACGTACAAACGGATTTTGCGTTTTATATTATTAGTCGAGGTATTCTTAAGGTTGAAATTCATCAATAGTTTGAAGGTCATCATTAGTTATCTACAACAAATTTCAAAATACCAGAACCCCAATTGTACTGAAACATACGGAAGCACGTTATAGTTGAAAAGTAAATACGGCATTTAAGTGCATGAAATTTTCCTCTTGCTTAGCTGGCAGTGAAGAAAGTAGATATAAAGCTTTCATGAGCCCAATCTACTCTTGCTAGTAGAAAGCTAAGACCCATAAATTGACACTTTCTTCAATTCCTTAAAAGTTTTAGATCATGTTGGTGAAATGAGCTTAGACGATTTCTCTTCGTGATGATAAATAGTTTTTCGGTCTTAAAATCAAAGACACCCAACATTTCCTAGATATAGCATAAAACAAACGCCATATTCATTCAATTCAAGGTACAGTAAAATAACTAACATCGCAGCGATTTCTATATATTACTTTTCGTCAACATTTTAAGGACATCTTGGAAGGAGGAGATCATTAGAAAAGATTATTATGCAAAGAACATCTGTTATAAAGTACGTAACATAAAATGTGCAGCTTATGCAATCTTGAAACCATAAGTCTATCATAAGATAAGATTCCACATAAAATTCATCCTTATATATGAATGATCTAGTTTATTAAGATGAAGCTAAAAATATTTTTCAAGTTCTCAAGAAGCTGACAGAAGCTACACATTTAACTTCACGCCAAATTTAGAGAGAGAGAGAGAGAGAGAGGAGAGAGAGAGAGAGAGAGAGAGAGAGAGATCCAAATGATGTGTAACTTATATTCATTATGTTTACCCATGAATAAGCGATTCTTCCTCAATACGCGGAAGCATTTTTTAACTTCTACTTGTAAATGCTATCTAACCCAAACACGAGAAACGACCAAAAAACAATATATATCTCGGTAAACGCAAAGTCTAAAGTAGTTCTGGGGTAAACGCTTTAAATATGTAGCGCACTGCAAGCGTAAGAATGTGGTGATCACGTAACAACAGTGATAAAATGGTCAGTTTATATAAAAAAGTATGGACTACACTCGAAGGTTTCGAGAGTTCGGTCAGGAAGAACACACGGAGAATGGTAGGTTGGAGAAAGTATATAACTCGAAAGCGTTGGGGGGGGGGGTGAGAGGGGATAAAAGGTAGTAAAACACAGAGAGGGCTGAGAAGATAATATGGAGGTACTGGAAAGATGGGTGATTCAATATTCAAGAAGCGTGATAGTACTGACATATGTGATAATATATATATATATATATATATACACACACACACCACACATATATAGTATATATATATAGTACACACATATATATATATATATATATACATACACACACAATAACCTATACAACCCGTAAAAAGTGACGTTAAATACTTAGATAGATATGCTCACACATGCACCCCCTTTACACCAGTGTATGACTACTCCCTCTCCCACCTGCCCGAGGAAAGGGGAGAGCTGATCATAACCTAAACATTATATATATATATATATACTATATATGTATGTATGTATATATATGTGTGTATATGCGTGTGTATGTGTATGTGTGTGTCAGAAAATAATATGTTCGCTACACAGAGGGTCGGCAAACCAAGTAACCACAGCTAATTAACTTAAAACGGATGTGAGCAACAATGGGTGGGTCAGATTGAGTCAAACTCCATGTCAAAGTAGTGAAGCCAGGATGCTGGATTGGAAAACGTATCTTTATAAATACCTCTGAAAATAAGCACCAAGCTTTATTTTAGTAACTAAATTTCAAGAACATATGGAGAAATCGAAATTAAGCAAAAACAAGAAAGGGCTGATATTACGACGACAGAACTGTTGGAGAAAATACATGAAATCATATTGGGGCACAAAAGCAAATAAAACTGTCTGGCTGAAATCATATATCACTATATGATGAGATGGATCCTTGACTAAAGCATTAACGTGTATAATTCTAACAAGCACAATGGCATTATTATTATTATTATTATTATTATTATTATCATTATCATTATTATTAGCTAAGCTACAACCCTGGTTGTAAAAAATAGCCCAGTGAGGAAAGGAAACAAGGAAATAAATAAATTATATAATCAGAATAAGATATTTTAAGATAATTAACAACATTAAATTAGATCTATCATATTTATACTACCAAAAACTCCATCGAAATAAGAGGAAGAGAAACATGATAGAACAACGCGCCCGTGTGTACCTCAAGCAAGAGAACTCTACCTTAAGACAGTGAAAGACCATGGTACAGAGGCTATGGCATTATCCAAGACTAAAGAACAATGGTTTGATTTTGGAGTGTCTTTCTCCTAAAGAGTCTCTTCTACCCTTACCAAGAGGAAAGTAGCTACTGAACAATTACAATGCAGTAGTTAACCGCTTGAACAAAGAATTGTTTGATATCCTCAGTATCGTCAGGTGTATGAGGACCGAGAAAAACCTGTAAAGAATAGGTCAGACTATGCAGTGTATGTGTAGGGAAAGAAAAAATTAGTCGTAACCAAAGAGAGGGATCCAATGTAGTACTGTCTGGCCAGTCAAAGGATCCAATAACTCTCTAGCGGGAGTATCTCATGAAAAAAAAAAAAATTAATGAACTGCGAAAAAAAAGATCGGATCAATTAGCGGAAACATTCGTAATTTGATTTAACCACTTTAAACAAAGAAACTAAGATATTTGTGAAGGGTCGAATTCTGAAATTCTGAACACTAAAACATAGTTCATGTGTTAATACAGACAACTGACTTTGCTATGAGCTAAGTTTTCGTCAAATAATCGTATACCGAAATTTCCTAAAATATTTCATAAATTGCTCACTAGTTTTACATGAACTACCAATTAGGTTTAAAATATATAAATGCTTCAATAGACTAAGTAGAATCTAAAAATTAATTTAAAAATAATAAAATAGAGCTTAGCTTATAAGAAGTATTTCATAAATGTTAACAATGGACACTGACAGATCAATGATGATTACACACCTTATTGAAATACATGAATAAAAAATGAAATATTAACAGCATATCATATTGTACACAAATATATTCACGAGCAAACGGCTGTGAAAATAGCCTACAATTTTCAAACGCCTTTCTCTAACAACTCAACTAGAACGCAAAACCTGAATTAAGTACAAAAGTACTCTGATGCATCGCGAAAATAATGTAATTGGAATTAAGAACGAACCAAATTTCCCTATGGACACTTGAGCAGATATAATTGATAAATGAATAGCGAGACTAATATCTGAACAGAGTAATCATGAGGTTACTTATTAAAGCCGGTAATTAACACAGTATTGCCACTAAAACACGAGGTGAAATTTCTTTTTGTAAGATTTAGAAATGAAATAAATAAAAAAAAAATTCATACTAGGTTAGTAAGAAACACGAAAAAAATAGGACTGAACTTAATAATACAAAAGATGCTTATGGAAAAATTAAGAAAACCAACTTTAACACTACAACGAGATATATATATATATATATATATATACACATACACACACATATCTATAAACACTGACGAACATCATGGAACTTTTAAGAACCAAGGCACACCTCAAAAAGACCATAATTTTCATTTTGATCACCTTAATAATACGCTGTAAGGGTTTAAAGTCATCTAGCAAAACATTACGATTCAAATGATAATTCAAATATTGCTTGTACTTTTAAATTATCAGGCCATATATGGCTATCCCAATTAACTTTCGGCAAAACTAAAAGATTACCATGTAATTGAGATGTTAAAGTAGATTTACTTCGCCTGATTATGTAATAATCACAGCTTTATTTCTAAATGTGTTAAGGCCACTCCTCGCCTCCCGCTTCATTTGTTAACAAACCCATAAAGAGCACTGCGCACGTATCCACTTTCCCAGCGTAACCAATTACGTAGAACCTATTGGTGCAATATACAAGTGTCGGACTGAATTTCGACAGGCCTGGCATGGTAAGGGCCATAACGGTATATCTGGTCACCATAAAATTGGCATTAAGTGGTGGTTGGACTGACCATCCCCTTCCCTGGACCCATAACGTAGAATATCGGGGTCAACCATCTCGACAGAGGTCAAAAGATTATTACAACTTTGCGCAGATATTTTCTCTCCTGATTGTCGTACTTACCCTTCATAGAAAAGGTAATTTTGACACGGGGTTGCTTATGCCTGAGGCCGATCAAATGACAATTAGGGATGGTCAGCCAATTTCACTCTAACTAATACCCATTTCCCACCTCCAACTGGAAAAGGTGTATACATTATAAATATTTGCTTGAAATGTGGCAATAAGCATATAAATACATAGTGCACGTCTTCATTCAGAATAAACTTGGCAAGAATAATTGTGTTATCAAATTTATCTGGAGATCGTTCTTCAGTCATCCCCCCCCTCTCTCTCTCTCTCTCTCTCTCTCTCTCTCTCTCTCTCTCTTTCTCTCTCTCTCTCTGTCATAGGTGTCTATTCAAGAATAATTATCATCATTAACCTAATGAAAAATGCGTAACTAAGATTCGTGTGATCTTTTAAGGAACTTATGTTAACAAAAACTTGTAAAGACATATATAGCAAGAGAGAGAGAGAGAGAGAGAGAGAGAGAGAGAGAGAGAGAGAGAGTTTCATAATTCATGTGGGCACCTTCGACGTGGTGTGAGCACGTGTCATGCCCAAGGGTAAGGGCGTGGAGGAAGCCTTCCCTCGCCAGACGTCCGACCACCACCACCATCTCCATCTCCTCCTCCTCCTCCTCCTCCTCCTCCTCCTCCTCCTCCTCCTCCTCCTGATCCTTCTTCAGATAAGCCACCCCTTCCACGGATACCTCAACATCCTCCACCCTGCCCTGCCCCCTGACACTGGAAGTCCAAACTTCTCCGGAGGGAAGAGCAGCAGCAACAGATCTAGACTTGTACCCCTGGCCTCCTTCACTCAAAGTTCACAAATGTCGTAATTATGGTGCAGAGCAGGAAGGGCATCACGCCACGTTATAAAAGGCAGACGAAAAATTTGAGTATCCGAGGGAGTGTTATGGTTAAACAATGTGGAATATTTCACTCGGTGTGTATTGGTGCTGTGGGATGATCAAGCAATAGAAAGAGGCTCATCTTCCACTAGATTTTTATCTCTCTCTCTCTCTCTCTCTCTCTCTCTCTCTCTCTCTCTCTCTCTCTGTACGAAATGTGGTGCTTCGAGTTACGATAGAAATGAAACAATAATGAACATGTATTATCTGTATACAGTATGTTTGTAAGGCCCCATACACAAAAATTCAATCAGCTATTTATTTACATGATTTTAATTTTCTAAATGTTCCTGGAAGATATCAAATTCTTCTAAGGAATATCAACCCGTAATCATTCATTTTTTTTCTTAAATTAGCAATGAAAATAATGATTTGTAACTTAAAACTTGGATCCGCAGCTAGAATCCACTTATGAAGAGTTGAGACTTAGGAATATCATTAGAGTTGTGCCATATTTTCTTTAATCCAATTCATCGCTGTCCATTGAAAAGGGATAGTCTGATGAAGGTGACCTTTTTGGGTGGTGTTGCCTTATCACATAGTATTTTGAGGAGCTTAGATCGAAGGCTGACTTTTGAGATGAGAAACGGGACACTGCTGCTAATACAAACTCTTGTAGCTGGACTATAAAAGGGGGGTGGGCAATGAAAAATAGGCTAAAGTAGGAAAAGTATACCTATTTCTCATTATGGAATGGGATTAAAATATCCATATAAAATACAAGAAAGCAATCATCAATAGTAAAAAAGAAAAGAAATGAAAAGAACAAGTGAAGTACGTAAGGTATTCTGATCTGCCCCATGAACAGGGCAAAGGTATAAATATAATGATGATGATGATGATAATGATGACATAGAGCGCCATAAATCCATGACACACTCCGTTTAATAAGTGCCATGAGGATTTCTCAATCCTTTCATTATGCATCATTAGCCATGATGAAACCTCTTGATTTATTCGGGCGATCATCAACGCCTCATGATATCAGGTTTTGCGCTTCCTCGGAGGCCATG
This sequence comes from Palaemon carinicauda, assembly GCF_036898095.1. Classification (NCBI taxonomy): domain Eukaryota; kingdom Metazoa; phylum Arthropoda; class Malacostraca; order Decapoda; family Palaemonidae; genus Palaemon; species Palaemon carinicauda. The sequence goes on along the minus strand of NC_090726.1, from coordinate 152,998,432 downwards.
TATATATATTCCTCTGAAAAAAAAAAACATTAAAAAATCTAAAAACTTTCTAAAAATGTCTTAAAGAATGTTTGAAATTCCATTGAAAATGTACGATTGTATTACAGATAAAATTCCAGTGACGTAAGAAGGGTAACCTTAGATTCATTTGAGGGAAAAGGTAATAATCCCATGTAAATAAAAATAAGAAAGTTATTTTTATTTATGAAACATAGGGGCAGTAGAACATTTAAAAGGGAAAAAATTATCAAGAGCAGTAATCACTAATATAATATTTATACCAAATTTTAATTAACATAGTTCTTTCACATCTTTAGGTATAGAGGAAAATAACTCTCAAAATGATAATTTTTAACCAATATGATAATAATAATAATAATAATAATAATAATAATAATAATAATAATACTAAAATAATAATAATAATAATAATATAATAATAATAATAATAATAATAATAATAATGAAGTTCATAGTCTGTAGGAAATACTCAAAACTGCGATATAATGAAGAAGGTAAGTTCTTAATAACTTTATTTAACTATTGTTAAAAATGAAACAAATCTAACGATCTACTGATTTGCATTCTCTCAAAAAACCAAATGCAAACTAGAAGTTAATCTGCTTCCTCATTTTTCAAAACACATTTTAACACCAATACATCAAAAGCAACAAAACAAAAGATTAATCTTGAAAATTTCCATGTCAGTAAATTTCTGAAAGAGAGAGAGAGAGAGAGAGAGAGAGAGAGAGAGAGAGAATAAATCAAGTTGTTGCAGCACCTGGAGCAACTATCGACAAATCATGGAGCGGTTAATTGGGGGTCAGCTTTCTGAATGTTGCCAACTGATACCTTTGAGGTAATTTGGCTGCTTATGCGGTATGGTAAGCAACATGTATCACGAGGGTTAGCTGTCATTATCTCTTATACAGGTTGGCTTGGGAGAAGGAAACCTATAATTTCTGGGACATTAATATAAAACGGAATTCATTTCATAGTAACACTTATTAATGAAAAAGAAAAAATTGTTTAAATAAAAACATTCTGAAAAAAATGGTTGGTCATGGTCATACATTACATCGTAATGACCTTGATAATAAAAATATCACTAGAGTTATATTGTCATTCGGGCTGCTACAAATTTCGCCTATAACATGCTAAACTATCATTTGAAAGTTCATGGTTTTAACACGACATTCTAAGTATGCATTGTATAATAACGGTACTAACTTTCATTAATTGACCTTTTCAAGATTTTACTTATCAAAACAAAAATGGAAACAATCGCAGTTAAATAAGGCTTCGGTGGGATGCTGATTAACTACATTGTATAAGGACTATCTATTGAACTTTTGGTGTATCTATTTACTTACTCCCAACTATCTGGGAGAAAGGACTGAGAGAGCTAGAAAGTGATTGAAAGTAGAGACTTAACGCAAAGAAGACATTTTCTCAGTGAAGGTATTTTTTTTTTTTTTAACAAGACGCTTTTCTTCGGCTGTACCCTTTTCAGGGAAATTTCAAATCATCTCTTCCTCGTGGAATGTTCTAATTCTTTCTTTATCCTGAGATGGTTTCAACACAATCTCTTTTCAAGGGAAATTGGCAATACTACCTTTTTCCAGTGAAGGTTTCGATAGATGTTTCCAACACTACTCCCAAACCCTACAGGGAAGATTGAAAGCCTACTCATTTTAAACGATAGTTTTAAACTTTCCTCTTCCCTGGGGAGGTTTTAGCTTAGCCTATTTTAAAAGTTTTTTTTTCAACTCTAAGAAGATAGAAAGGGGAAAAGGTAAAGACAGAAAATTATTGAGTGTGTATATATATATATTATATATATATACATATATATATATATACATACATATATATATACATACATATATATATACACATATATACATATATATACACATATATATATATATAAAGAGAGAGAGAGAGAGAGAGAGAGAGAGAGAGACAGAGAGAGAGATTGATTATATATATATATATATATATATTATTTTGTTTAAAATGTAAGATCTCTTCTTTACTAAGAGAAAAAAAGCGAGACTCTTGGTGTTTGTAAAACAGGTTATTCATCACACCAAATAGCGTTTTTCAACATTTAATTCTGATGACAGTTAAAAGAGCGTAAATACAAGTCAATCCTCTTCATGTGTTTGCATAAGGAAATGTTAATTTAGCATTATTTTGATCTTGATCACAACCACACCTAGAACCATTTAAAAATTAAGACCACGCGACATGTTATTCATTAAATAATTCAAATAAATTAAGAACTCAACTCTTCCTGAATGAGTCCTTTTAAAAGCTTTGTTTATATTTTCAAGTAGTTGGCAGAATGTAATGTTTTCTGGGTATTTTGAAATATGTAAGATTTTGTACTTCTGATTTATATATTAGTCGTTTATGGATGAAAATAAACGTTCGCACAATGAAAGAAGATATCTGAAAATTATATGAATATAATCTTTATCTCTTCTTATGGCTGAGTGGAAAACGACACACTTACCCATTTACAACACAATAAAGGAATAGCTTCGAAGGGGTGATTGACCTCGTGGATCTGTTGATTTACAAAATTTAGGCCATATGGTATGTCGCTGGGTAGGCCATTCAGCACCGAGGTGCTAATAGCAGGCAATTCTGCAGTTATGCTTTGAAGCACAATTTAAGGGGTTGGACAGCTAGATTGAAGAACGGATTTACATCGCCTATGCAAATTAGATCCATGGTTCTTGTAAATTTGGTAACGCTCTCTGAATCCTTATATTTCCAAAGAGAAAATCTTCTACAGTCTGAGAAAATCAACTTAGATCTGGTGTCCAGATATACAATTCATGGGTTCGCTACTATATTTTTACAGAGATATTCTCACTCATCCTGCTTTTCCAACTAGGGTTGTAGCTTAGTAAATAATAATAATAATAATAATAATAATAATAATAATAATAATAATAATAATAATAATAACAAAAGGAAACTCTTTAGGACTCTTATATACCATGCGCCAACCAACCCACTTCTTATTCTAAGATCAGTAACTCTAGAATTGATTGGCGGTTCAACGACTCCCTTTCCATCAACTGCAAAGCTTTGGAATTCATCTTATCGTCACAAATTCCTAAATATCTCATCTAACAAAATTTGATGTAGGTTGTTTTATGCCACGGTCCTACTGTATGCCATTCCACCTTCATATTTCACATTTTCTTCCTAGACAAGGCTCAATAATGACACCCGGTAAGTTATCTCACCGAATAAAACATATAGATTAAGCTACCTGAAATGAACTAACATTCAAGTTTCCTATTGTTTCTAAT
>NC_090726.1:152985100-152992600 GCF_036898095.1 Palaemon carinicauda | reverse complement strand
CAGGAAAACAATTTGAGAGAGAGAGAGAGAGAGAGAGAGAGAGAGAGAGAGAGAGAGAGAGAGATTGTTTTACGTACGTAAATGTAAATTTTAAACAAAAAAAATATGATAGGTTACAACATGTAGACTTTTAAAACCTTCCCTTTAACTTAATGCATACAGTACGTACATTACTAAACTATAAAACAGGTTAAAGTAAAAAATAAAGATTGTTACTGTACTCACCACGAAAGAAGTTCAAGAAAAACTTGAATGACGATGGCGATGAATTTGCTGCACAGTAGAAATGATGATGATGAAGCTGATGATGTGTTCTACTGTGCAGTCAATGATAGTATTTTACGTCTCTTCAGACGGAGGTGTCTTTTCCTGGGACACCTCTTCAACTTCTTCAATTTCTTCCGAAGGCGTACTAGCAGGAGGAACTGGCTCTTTTTTGCGAGGCTGAAAAAACATTGTGATCGGAAGTTGTTGCCGCTGCTTCTTTTTTCGATCCAAGAGCATCCTGTAGGGAGTCGTGATGTCATCAACCTTGTTGCAGAATTGCATCGAGCGAACCATATCCTCGTCCCACTCTTGTAACATTTCTTTCGCCTCCTTCATATGGTTGCAGAACTTGGCAAGCCATTCTAATGTTAAGCCCGTTTCTTCGACATTTTCTTGGGTCTCTTCCTAGGTACCCTCACTCTCTTCCTCACTTGCCGATTTCGTCAGGTCTTCGAGGTCTGCGTCAGTTAGGGGCTGGGAATGGCAGTCCAACAACTCGTCGACGTCTTCAGTCGTCATGTCGCCAAACCCGTCACCCCCAATTATGGCAGCCAACTGCACAGATTTCCGTATTGCAGAGTGTTGGATTTCCGACGGAGTAAATCCCTTGTCGTCGTAAACAATATCGGGCCACAGCTTCTTCCAGCTCGCATTTACGGTTGCAGGTTTCATCTCTTGAAGTGCCTTTTGAATATTCTGCAGGCACGTGGCTATGGTGTACTGCCGCCAGTACGCCTTCAAGTTGAAGTCTTCATCCTCGTCATCTTGGGCAGCATCCACACACGCAACGAGGTCCGCCAAGGTATTCTTCGTGTAGAGGGCCTTGAACGCCCTGATAACCCCCTGGTCCATTGGTTGAATTAATGACGTGGTGTTGGGTGGCAGGAACTCAACCTGAACGCCCTCACGCGACAGGTCAGTTGCGTGTCCACCAGCGTTATCCATAAGGAGAAGGATCTTGAATGGCAAGCCCTTCTCTAAGAGATATTCATGGACTTGCGGGATGAAACACTGGTGGAACCAGTTGGAGGTCAGCATCTTCGTAATCCATGCTTTTTGATTATGCATCCAGTACACGGGAAGGAGATTCTTATTTTTATTTTTCAAAGCGCGAGGATTTTTCGACTTATAAATAAGCCCCGGCTTTAACAAAAATCCAGCAGCATTGCCACACATCACGAGGGTAACGCGATCCTTGAATGCCTTAAAGCCAGAGGCTTTGGCTTCCTCTTTGAACAGGAAAGTTCGCGACGGCATTCTCTTCCAAAACAAGCCGGTTTCATCCATATTAAAGACTTGTTCCGGCTTGTATCCACCTTCAGCGATAATGTTCTTGAAAGTCTGGTTCACGTAAGTTTCAGCAGCGGCAGTGTCAGCGGAAGCAGACTCCCCATGCAGGGAAACGCTTTTCAGGGCGAAGCGTTTCTGAAACTTCGCGAACCATCCTTTGCTTGCGGAAAAACGTTTCTGAGGCTGGGAATCAGTGGATGTCCCTGGTTGAGGATCATCTGCATCATCATCATCTTCAGCATGGTTGCCGTCGTCCTCTTTAGGTTCCTTTGCAGCAAAATTCTCATATAAGCTCAAAGCCTTTGTTTGGATGGTGTTCGTATCCAACGCTATGTTCTTCTTCCGGCAGTCGGCAATCCACACAGCTAAAGCACCTTCCATGCGTACGATCGTTTTATTACGCGTTGTAACGACTCGCTTCGCTGATCTGCTAAAGGTGATTGCAGCAGTCTTTCTAATGTTCGCCTCGTCCTTCTTGATGTAGCGAACGGTGGATTCGTTGATGCCAAAATGGCGGCCGGCGGCCGCGTAACTTCTACCATCTTTTAACATGTCGAGAAGCGTAACCTTCTCAGCTATCGTCATCATCCTTCGGTGGCGTTTAGGCTCACTACCAGCCTTACTAGAAGCAGAACGCTTGGGAGGCATTGTAACAGAAAGTTCAACAAAAAGTTCAACTTAAAACAGTCGCACACAGCACAGATTAAACTTCACAAAGTTAAGAACGTCTACTCAGCAATACGCGGAAAGAGAAAGTGAACGATGCAGCCCCGCGAGAACTTTGATGCTGCGGGTAGAAGATGCGGGCAAAACACCAATCACAGGCTAGATAACAAAACTTGAGTTTTGATTCGTCATCTATCAGCGCTTGAACCAATCACAACCCGTCTTAGTACTATGGCGCGTTGGTTACTCATAGAAGATGCCCCCGCGCATACTGAACGTACGTAGATTAAGTACAATACCGTAATAATAATAAATAATGATAATAATACTGTACAGTAATAATAATAATAATAATGATTAATAATAATAACAATAATAATTTTATTAACAACAACAACAATAATAATAATAATAACAATAATAATAAAAATTTACGTACGCTATTTTACGCCTCTCTCTCTCTCTCTCTCTCTCTCTCTCTCTCTCTCTCGTACGCTTACAGTATTCGAAATGTGATTTTTGCAACAAAGAATATTATTGGATGCAGTACTGTACTACGTACGTATACATACAAAAGATTCATGGAAAAGAAGCACATCCATTACAGTACACACCATTCTAATATGGTATGACTGCATCTGATTTGCGTTTCATGTTCGATTTAATTTTACTACGTACTGAATTATCGTATGATCACATTCTCTTTTCGTGTTTTATTTCTTTCTGTGCTGAATTATATATCATATGTAATGCAATGAACAATCAGTAAGAGCAGATATTACTAATTACAGTATTAATGGAATTACAGGTAACAAAATATCGTATTTGGTTATCTTCAGATTTCGCGGTATTTTCGAATTTTCCGGAAAATCCGCGATATGTATATATATATGGGTTATGGGAAAACCCCGCGAAGTGGTGAATCCGCGATTGTCGAACCGCGAAGTAGCGAGGGTTCACTGTATATATATATGTTTGTATTTTTTTCCAGTTTAAAAAACATGAGCAGAGATATAGTCAGAATATTTTACTTCAATTATTGAAAGCACCAGACAAAAACGCTTTACATCGACGTTCTGCAAGTAAGAAAGAAATAAGAAATGAATAGCAAATACCAAAAAAAGTTTCAATATGCCATAATATTCCTGAATTTGTTTTACATCAAGGACAGAGATTTATGTTCTTCGACTATTTTAGACTAAAGTAAACAGGAAAACGTAAAATACCCTTCTTAGTTGATATAAAGACTCAGGACTTCTTTTATTGATTAGCTTGGAAAGTCGATGCTTAAAGCAATGTCACACGAGCACGTTTACCGGTATCTTGTAGCATCTTTTAGTCAAACTTTTTACCAAGTAGTCAATAATCTTTTTATTATTATTATTATTATTATTATTATTATTATTATTATTACTTGCTAAGCTGCAACCCTAGTTGGAAAATCAGGATTCTATAAGCCCAGGGACTCCAACAAGGAAAATAGCTCAGTGAGGAAAGGAAACAAGGATAAATAAAATATTTCAAGAACAGTAACATTAGAATAAATATTTTCTATATGCACTATAACAACTTTAACAAAACAAAATGAGAAATAAGATAGAATAGCGTGCCCGAGTGTACCCTCAAGCAAGATAACTATGACCCAAGACAGTAGAAGACCATGATACAGAGGCTATGGCACTGCCCAAGACTAGAGAACAATGGTTTGATTTTGGAGTGTTGCTTTCTCCTAGAAAAGCAGCTCTACCCTAACCAAGGGGAAAGTGGCCATTGAATAATTACAGTGTATTAGTTAACCCCTTGGTGAAAAATTGTTAGGTAATCTCAGTGTTGCCAGGTGTATGAGGACAAAAGAGAATACAGTATGTAAAGAATAGGCCAGAATATTCGGTGTATGTGTCGACAAAGGGAAAATGAACCGTATCCAGAGAGAATGATCCAATGTAGTACTGTCTGGCGATTCAAAGGACCCCATAACTCTCTAGCGGTAGTATCTCAACGGGTAGATAGAGCTAAACATTTCCATCATATAGTGACATCAATTGTTACCTAGTTTATTGCTTGCACGTTATTATTATATTGAACATACGCAGCCTATATTGAAGAGAGAGCTGAACATATTTTGTGGCTAAATAGCAAAAGTTAAAGCTTGTGTCACATAATAGATTAAAAGATGATGGAAATAATGGCTAAGAGTAAATAAATCTAAGACTATAGGAAAAAGAGAATTCGGATCTACTATAAACATCAAAAGGCCTTCATTCTGTGTAGTTCTATTCCTTCCTCCAAAAACACATTAATTCTATAAATTTCTCTTTGATCAGGGATAACTTCGAGTATTTCAAAGAAAGAGCTTCGAGATTGAAAACAGAAAAGTATCACGATGGGGGAGATTAAACTACAAATCCTTCCAGTTTACCACTGCAGTCTCTCTCTCTCTCTCTCTCTCTCTCTCTCTCTCTCTCTCTCATAAGACAAGTGGAGCCAGAGAGCGCTCGAGTTAGGGATTGCCAATTTGCCATCTGTCTGGCAGTTTAGGTCACGTGTTATTTAAAGATAGAAAAAAAAATTGTCCAAACCTGGCTTGGTTACTTCTGCAGAGAAAATATTTTCAAAATTGTGAATGTATAGGCCTAGCAATAAAAATTGGTTCATGAATCAAGAATGTTCTCTAGATTTTATTCTATCTGAACTTTGAAGTCAAATTACTCAACATTTCATCAAAAAGCTTCAAAAGTTGAACCTCGTATAAAGCCCCATGAGGGCAGAATAACAGTTGAGAAGTCCAGCTCATTCAATACACCGTATGGCAACATTGAGCCCCACGTAAAAAGGCAAAAGAAAAAAAATTGCTATTCCACACTCAACAAAAGCCCTTGTATGAATAAATTTCAAATGTTTGTCAACAAGCCCTAAGTTTAATATTAGTACAAGTAGCTTGAGCCTCCATGTCTTATAGTTTAGTTATCATGTATATTTTAAAGATAACATAACAAAAACTGGCCTCATTTTCCGCTAAGGTAATACTTCCTAAAATGTGTGTGGTCACAAGAAAGAGTGTAATATGCTCTCAATTTACTGGTTTCCGTATCATTCCTAAACAAGCTAGAACCAAGTGAAAAGGAAAAGGTCTTACCACATAACTACCACAAAAGGGACGATCATGTATAAAAAACTACAGATGACATCATAAGGAGAAGGTTTTAATGTAAATCTATTAGAGATTTCTATCATTTCGGTGGACTATGTTTCTCCAAGTCGGTGACGAGTATTTTACCCTGAGACAACTCAAAGATTCCATGTCTTAATAAGTTTGCTGAAGGAAATGATTTATTCCCTAGTTTGCAATTTAGTTTTCGTAAAGGCCTTGGAGCATGTGAAGCCCTTCTTACAATCTCTAATGCTATACAGAAATCCCTTGATTGTGGTCAGGAAGTTCCTATGATTGGCCTTGATTTTAGTGCTGCCTTTGACCGTGTTAATCATGAGGCCCTTGTTTTCAAACTCAAACAGTTGGGAGTGGGTGGGTCGTTTCTTAGCATTATTATTGATTTTTTAAGTAATAGATCTCAAAGTGAGTATAGGAATGTGATATCCGGTGTTCCACAGGGTAGTGTTTTGGGCCCATTACTTTTCATACTATACAATATACACATGACATGTGGTTTGGCCTAGAAAACAAGCTTGTTGCATATGCATATGATGCTACTCTCTTTGCATCAATTCCATCCCCTGAATGTAGATCTGGGGTTGGTGAATCCCTTAATAGAGATTTAGCTAAAATTTGTGCATGGTGCAAATTATGGGGTATGATGTTGAATCCTAACAAAACTCAAAGTATGATTGTAAGTAGGTCAAGGACGGTGGCTCCTCAACATCCGGATCTCAGTATTGATGATGTTTCATTAAATTTGTATGACTTAAAATTTTAGGTGTGATTTTCGACAGCAAATTTACTTTTGAGAAACACATTAGGTCTGTGTCTTCTTCAATTGCAAAAAAAAAAAAAAAAAAAAAAAAAAAAAAATTTGGCTTATTAAGAAAGTCTTTTAAGATTTTCGGTGATCAATCTATTCTGAAGAAATGTTTCAATTCTTTCATTCTACCTTGTTTTGAGTATTGTTCTCCTGTCTGGTATTCAGATGCCGATTCTCATCTTAATTTGTTGGACAGAAACTTACGGTCTATTAAATTTCTTATTCCTGATCTGGATAATAATCTTTAGCACCGTCGTCCAATTAGTTCATTATGCATGTTGCATAAGATTTTTCTTAACTCTGACCATCCTTTACATTCAGATCTCCCTGGACAATTCTATCCTGTTCGTAATACTAGGCAGGCAGTTAATTTTAATAGCCAGGCCTTCTCCATCATGAGGCTCAATACTACACAGTATTCTAGAAGTTTTATTCCAGCTATTACCAAGTTGTGGAATGATCTTCCTAATCGGGTAGTTGAATCAGTAGAACTTCAAAAGTTCAAGGTTGGAGCAAATCTTTTTATGTTGACCAGGGTGACATGTGTCTTTTTATAGTTTATATATGACATATCTGTTTTTGACGTTAATAGTTCATATATGACATATCTATTTTGACGTTGTTACAGCTGATTTGTTCTCATCATTTATTTCCTTATTTTCTTTCCTCACTAGGCTATTTTTCTCTATTGGAGCCCTTGAGCTTATAGCATCTTGCTTTTCCAACTAGGCTTGTAGCTTGGCTAATAATAATAATAATAATAATAATAATAATAATAATAATAATAATAATAATAATAATGTTGCTTTACCTTGGATCACGAAAGGATTACAACAACGGATGACATCAAGTAGTTTTTCTTTTCCAAGAAAAATTTCTTTTGCCTGCCAAAGGCTAAATTCCTTTTTTTTTTTTTTTTTTTGAGAGAGAGAGAGAGAGAGAGAGAGAGAGAGAGAGAGAGAGAGTGCCCAAAGGATATACGACGACGATGTTGGAGGATCTGCAATATTTGACGGTACTGACCAGCTGACAGTCATTATTACATGTGGTGGTCCCTGAGGCCACGCTAAGGTACCCCGATCGTATCAGGCCGTTATCCGATAACCCAGGGGGCACTCGGTCGGGAAAGAAAAGTCATCAAAGATGGAATCGAAAATGTACGATAAAGGCCCAACTGCCTTGGGTTATACTTCAGAGGGCGCGAGGTTACCTGGAATGGGAGCACGCGAGTCCACCCATGATATTATCACGATGGGAGAAAAAAAAAAAATACAAAGACGAGGAAGAGAAGAAAACAGAA
>NC_090726.1:152977600-152980100 GCF_036898095.1 Palaemon carinicauda | reverse complement strand
TGACGCTGAGGTTGAGGAAAGGTGCCTACTCCTGAATCCGTGTGTCGATGTACTTTGGAAGTTTGGCAAGGAGTACAGGCGCAGACCCAATCCTTAGCATCCTTAGAAATGCCGTGCCAAATGAACTTCGTCTTCAACAGCTGTGCAGTAGAACAGCACGAGGGATGTGAAAGGCCGTGAATGAAATCAAACACCTGCCGGCGCATGGGAGCAGGAATCCAAGGTCACGCTCTACCAGTACTGACGTCACAATGGAGGGTGGTGTAGGAGTCTTCTAGAGGGAAGTCTTCCCAACGGAGGGACGTGCAGGATGTTCTACATGCTTGATACTCTGGATCCTGTCGCTGGGCTACAGCAAAGGTGTTGTAATCCAATCCCAGTTGAACGGCAGCCAACGTGTTTCTTGATAGAGCATCGGCTACGTGATTCATTTTCCAAGGGACGTATTGAAGGGTGCAATTGTATTCAGCTACGGCGGAGAGATGTCGGCGTTGACGGGTGGACCAGGCGTCAGACTATCTAGTGAAGGTGTGCACCAGAGGCATGTGGTCTGTGCGAAGGACGAAGGCGTACCTTTTAAAAAATGGCGAAAGTGACGGACAGCCAAGTGCACTGCCAGCAATTCGCGATCGAAGGTAGAATAACCCGATTCTGCCTTGGACAGTTTTCTGCTGAAGAAAACCAAAGGGCAGGGCGAGCCGTTGACCACCCGCTCGAGTACTGCACCAATAGCGACGTCACTGGCATCGGTAGAGAGAAGGAGAGGGGCATGTGGGATAGGAAAAGTGAGAGCCGCAGCGGTTGATAGGGCCTTCTTTGCATTGCAGAAGGCCGCTTCTTGAAGGGGACCCCACTTCAGGTCCTTTGGCTTGCCCTTGAGGGAGGCATAGAGGGGGGGGGCAAGAGTGGTGGCAATGGCTGACAGAAAATGGTGATAATAGTTGATCATGCCCAAGAATTCCTGCAGAGCTTTGACGGTCGAGGGCGCGGGGAAGTCCTGAATGGCTGCTACCTTCTCAGAGAGGGGATGGACTCCTTCAGGAGTGATGTGGTGCCCTAAGAACGACACTTCGTTGGCGCCAAACGTACCATTGTCGTACCGGACTACAAGGCCGTTTTGTTGCAAGCAGGCGAGCATGATGCGCAGGTGACTGAGGTGTTCCTCTTTTGAGGAGGAGAACACAGGAATGTCGTCCACATAACATACACAGAAGGGGAGGTCCCCTAAGATGCCATCCATGAGACGGTGAAACGTGGCCCGAGCATTACGAAGGCCAAAACAGGAGTAATTGAAGGTGTATGTACCAAACGGAGTGGTGATGGCAGTCTTGGGGATGTTTTCTAGGTTCATAGGCACCTGATAATACCCCTTCATGAGGTCGAGCGTAGAGAAAACCTTCGCTTTGTCCAGGTAGGAGGTCACGTCGGCGATGTTTAGGAGGGGGTAGTGATCCGGTTCTGTTTGTATGTTCAGGCGCCTGTAATCCTCCATATCAGCGAACATCTGTTTGGCAGCTGCCAATCGTTGCGGTGCCATACATCTGAATTTTGCGAAGACTGGAGGTCCCGTCGTCTTGATATGGTGATAAATACCGTGCTTGGCAGGAGCCGTGGGCGTTTGGGGAAGTTCTAGACGGAAAACTTCTGGGTACGACGTGAGGAGGTGGGCATAGGCATCCGTGGGTGCGCTGATGTGGAGAGCGAGGTTGGAGGGGGCGGGTTGAAAAGGTGTTGACAAGTACAAGTCTGCGTTGACCAATCGTCGGTGGGCGACATCGACCAGAAGGTGGAAATGAGAGAGGAAATCCGCACCGAGGATTGGCAATGTGACGTCAGCAACGAGAAACTTCCAATTAAATTTACCGTTTCCAAATGATAATGTGAGGTTTTCGTAACCGTAGGTGGGTATCGCAGATTCATTGGCAGCTACCAAGCGGACGTAAGCAGACATAGACAGACTACGTAATGTCCTGAAGAGTTCCCTTGGCAAAAGAGAACGACAAGCAACCATGTCTAACCGTGTCTACCAAAAATCGCACGCCCGTTCCTGCATCATGTAAAAAGAAAAGATTAGAAACACGGGAGTCCACCGCCACGAGCAATGGCCTACTTACACGTTTTTTGGCCACTGACAATCCTTGGCACATTTCTTCGCGGTTACCCCGAATCTGTAGTGGTAGTAGCAAAACTGCGATGGATGGGAGGTAGTAAGTGGCTGTAGAAGTCGTTTGTTGGGGCGCGAGCGATTGGTGGGTGGTGGGTGGCTTTGTCACCCCCTTCGGCACGTCACAGGGTAGGCGTGTATGTCCTACGGCATTCTTGTCAGCTTCGGTTGACGTTGAATAGGCGACCTCTTTCGTCAGGAGTGGGGGTGTTGATGGAGGTCTTGAAGTGGCTGTCGATAAGGGCGTCGGCTTTGGTCATCAAGTCCTTTATGGTTAAACTATCGACATCGGGTATAGCAGCGCGTACAGGTTCAGGTAAACGGCGTATCCAAAGG
>NC_090726.1:152967600-152975100 GCF_036898095.1 Palaemon carinicauda | reverse complement strand
AAGTCCAGCCTTTTTTGTCTTTCGGAGCGAAGTCCGGCCTTTTTTGTCTTTCCGAGCGACAAGTCCGGCCTTTTTTGTCTTCCGGAGCGAAGTCCGGCCTTTTTTGCCTCTATTGAGCAAAGTCCGGCCTTTTTCGCCTTTCGGGGCGAAGTCTGGCCTTTTTTTGCCTTCCGGAGTAAAGACTGGCCTTTTTTTGCCATTCGGAGCAAAAGTCCGGCCTTTTCTGGCTCTCAGAATGAAGTCCGGCCTTCCTTGCCTTTCGGAGCGAAGTCCGGCCTTTTTTGTCTTTCGGAGTGAAAGTCCGGCCTTTTTTCCCTTCAGAGCGTCAGTCCGACCTTTTTTGTCTTTCGGAGCGAAAGTCCGGCCTTTTGCCTTTCGGAGCGAAGTATGGCCTTTTTTGCCTCATGGAGCAAAGTCCAGCCTTTTTTGCCTTTCGGAGCGGAGTCCGGCCTCTTTTGCTTTTCGGGGTGAAGTCCCGCCTTTTTTGCGTTTCGGAGCGAAGTCCGGCCTTTTTTGCCTTTCGGAGCGAAAGTCCGGCCTTTTTTGCCTCATGGAGCAAAGTCCAGCCTTTTTTGCCTTTCGGAGTGAAGTCCGGCCTTTTTTTCCCTTCAGAGCGAAGTCTGACCTTTTATGTCTTTCGGAGCGAAGTCCGGCCTTTTGCCTTTCGGAGCGAAGTCCGGCCTTTTTTGCCTCATGGAGCAAAGTCCAGCCTTTTTTTCTCCAGAGTGAAGTCCGGCCTTTTTTGCCTTTCGGAGTGAAGTCCGGTCTTTTTTGTCGTCCGGAGCAAAGTCCAGCCTTTTTTGTCTCTTAAAGCGAAGTCCGGCCTATTTCGTCTCTCATAGCAAAATCCGGCCTTTTTGCCTTTCGGGGTGAAGTCCCAGCCTTTTTTGCATTTCGGAACAAAGTCCAGCCTTTTTTGCCTTTCGGAGCGAAGTCCGGCCTTTTTTGCCTTTAGGAGCGAAGTCCAGCCTTTTTTGTCTTTCGGAGCGACAAGTCCGGCCTTTTTCGTCTCTCTGAGTGAAGTCCGGCCTTTTTTGTCAGTTGGAGCGAAGTCCAGCCTTTTTGGTCTTTCGGAGCAAAGTCCGGCCTTTTTTCGTCTTTCAGAGAGAAGTCCGGCCTTTTTCGTCTTTCAGAGCGAAGTCCGGCCTTTCTCGTCTTTCAGAGCGAAGTCCAGCCTTTTTTGCCTTTCGGAGCGAAGTCTGGCCATTTTTATCTTTTGGAGCGAAGTCCTACCTTTTTTGTCTTTCGGAGCGAAGTCCGGCCTTTTCTGCCTCTCGGAGCAAAGTCCAACCTTTTTGTCTTTCGGAGCGAAGTCCGGCCTTTTTCGCCTTTTGTATCGAAGTCCGGCCTTTTTTGTCTCCCGGAGCGAAATCCGGCCTTTTTTGTCTTTCGGAGCGAAGTCCGGCCTTTCTTGTCTTTCGGAGCGAAGTCCGGCAATTTTTGCCTTTCTGAGCGAAGTCTGGCCTTTTTTGTCTCACGAAGCGAATTCCGGCTTTTTTTGCGTTTCGGAGGGAAGTCCGGCATTTTTCGCCCTTTCGGAGCAAAGTCCGGCCTTTTTTGTCTTTCGGAGCGAAGTCTGGCCTTTTTAGCCTTTCTGAGCGAAGTCCGGCCTTTTTTGTCTTTCGGAGCAAAAGTCCGGCCTTTTTTGTCTTTCGGAGCGAAAGTCCGGCCTTTTTTTTCTTCCGGAGCGAAAGTCCGGCCTTTCTTGCCTCTCAGAGCAAAGTCCGGCCTTTTTCGCCTTTCAGAGCGAAGTCCGGCCTTTTTTGCCTTTAGGAGCGAAGTCCAGCCTTTTTTGTCTTTCGGAGCGAAGTCCGGCCATTTTCGTCTCTCTGAGTGAAGTCCGGCCTTTTTTGTCAGTTGGAGCGAAGTCCAGCCTTTTTTGTCTTTCGGAGCAAAGTCCGGCCTTTTTTTGTCTTTCAGAGAGAAGTCCGGCCTTTTTCGTCTTTCAGAGCGACAGTCCGGCCTTTCTCGTCTTTCAGAGCGAAGTCCAGCCTTTTTTGCCTTTCGGAGCGAAGTTCGGCCATTTTTATCTTTTGGAGCGAAGTCCGGCCTTTTTTGTCTTTCGGAGCGAAGTCCGGCCTTCTTTGCCTCTCGGAGCGAAGTCCGGCCTTTTCTGCCTCTCGGAGCAAAGTCCAACCTTTTTTGTCTTTCGGAGCGAAGTCCGGCCTTTTTCGCCTTATGGAGCGAAGTCCGGCCTTTTTTGTCTCCCGGAGCGAAATCCGGCCTTTTTTGTCTTTCGGAGCGAAGTCCGGCCTTTTTTGTCTTTCGGAGCGAAGTCCGGCCTTTTTTGTCTTTCGGAGCGAAGTCCGGCAATTTTTGCCTTTCTGAGCGAAGTCTGGCCTTTTTTGTCTCACGAAGCGAAGTTCGGCTTTTTTTGCGTTTCGGAGGGAAGTCCGGCATTTTTCGCCTTTCGGAGCGAAGTCCGGCCTTTTTTGTCCTTTCGGAGCGAAGTCTGGCCTTTTTAGCCTTTCTGAGCGACCAGTCCGGCCTTTTTTGTCTTTCGGAGCGAAGTCCGGCCTTTTTTGTCTTTCGGAGCGAAGTCCGGCTTTTTTTTTCTTCCGGAGCGAAGTCCGGCCTTTTTTGCCTCTCAGAGAAAAGTCCGGCCTTTTTCGCCTTTCAGAGCGAAAGTCCGGCCTTTTTTGCCTTTAGGAGCAGTCCAGCCTTTTTTGTCTTTCGGAGCGAAGTCCGGCCATTTTCGTCTCTCTGAGTGAAGTCCGGCCTTTTTTGTCAGTTGGAGCGAAGTCCAGCCTTTTTTGTCTTTCGGAGCAAAGTCCGGCCTTTTTTCGTCTTTCAGAGAGAAGTCCGGGCCTTTTTCGTCTTTCAGTGCGAAGTCCGGCCTTTCTCGTCTTTCAGAGCGAAGTCCAGCCTTTTTTTGCCTTTCGGAGCGAAGTCCGGCCATTTTTATCTTTTGGAGCGAAGTCCGGCCTTTTTTTGTCTTTCGGAGCGACAGTCCGGCCTTCTTTGCCTCTCGGAGCGAAGTCCGGCCTTTTCTGCCTCTCGAGCAAAGTCCAACCTTTTTTGTCTTTCGGAGCGAAAGTCCGGCCTTTTTCGCCTTTTGGAGCGTCAGTCCGGCCTTTTTTGTCTCCCGGAGCGAAATCCGGCCTTTTTCGTCTCTCTGAGTGAAGTCCGGCCTTTTTTGTCAGTTGGAGCGAAAGTCCAGCCTTTTTTGTCTTTCGGAGCAAAGTCCGGCCTTTTTTCGTCTTTCAGAGAAAAGTCCGGCCTTTTTCGTCTTTCAGAGCGAAGTCCGGCCTTTCTCGTCTTTCAGAGCGAAGTCCAGCCTTTTTTGCCTTTCGGAGCGAAGTCTGGCCATTTTTATCTTTTGGAGCGAAGTCCTACCTTTTTTGTCTTTCGGAGCGAAGTCCGGCCTTTTCTGCCTCTCGGAGCAAAGTCCAACCTTTTTTTCTTTCGGAGCGAAGTCCGGCCTTTTTCGCCTTTTGGAGCGAAGTCCGGCCTTTTTTGTCTCCCGAAGCGAAATCCGGCCTTTTTTGTCTTTTGGAGCGAAGTCCGGCAATTTTGCCTTTCTGAGCGAAGTCTGGCCTTTTTTGTCTCACGAAGCGAAGTCCGGCCTTTTTTGCGTTTCGGAGGGAAGTCCGGCATTTTTCGCCTTTCGGAGCGACAGTCCGGCCTTTTTTGTCTTTCGGAGCGAAGTCTGGCCTTTTTAGCCTTTCTGAGCGACCAAGTCCGGCCTTTTTTGTCTTTCGGAGTGAAGTCCGGCATTTTTTTTTCTTCCGGAGCGAAGTCCGGCCTTTTTTGCCTCTCAGAGCAAAGTCCGGCCTTTTTCGCCTTTCAGAGTGAAGTCCGGCCTTTTTTGCCTTTAGGAGCGAAGTCCAGCCTTTTTTGTCTTTCGGAGCGAAGTCCGGCTATTTTCGTCTCTCTGAGTGAAAGTCCGGCCTTTTTTGTCAGTTGGAGCGAAGTCCAGCCTTTTTTGTATTTCGGAGCAAAGTCCGGCCTTTTTTTGTCTTTCAGAGAGAAGTCCGGCCTTTTTCGTCTTTCAGAGCGAAGTCCGGCCTTTCTCGTCTTTCAGAGCGAAGTCCAGCCTTTTTTGCCTTTCGGAGCGAAGTCTGGCCATTTTTATCTTTTGGAGCGAAGTCCGGCCTTTTTTGTCTTTCGGAGCGAAGTCCGGCCTTTTCTGCCTCTCGGAGCAAAGTCCAACCTTTTTTCTTTCGGAGCGAAGTCCGGCCTTTTTCGCCTTTTGGAGCGAAGTCCGGCCTTTTTTGTCTCCCGAAGCGAAATCCGGCCTTTTTTGTCTTTTGGAGCGAAGTCCGGCAATTTTTGCCTTTCTGAGCGAAGTCTGGCCTTTTTTGTCTCACGAAGCGAAGTCCGGCCTTTTTTGCGTTTCGGAGGGAAGTCCGGCATTTTTCGCCTTTCGGAGCGAAGTCCGGCCTTTTTTGTCTTTCGGAGCGAAGTCTGGCCTTTTTAGCCTTTCTGAGCGAAGTCCGGCCTTTTTTGTCTTTCGGAGTGAAGTCCGGCATTTTTTTTTCTTCCGGAGCGAAGTCCGGCCTTTTTTGCCTCTCAGAGCAAAGTCCGGCCTTTTTCGCCTTTCAGAGTGAAGTCCGGCCTTTTTTGCCTTTAGGAGCGAAGTCCAGCCTTTTTTGTCTTTCGGAGCGAAGTCCGGCTATTTTCGTCTCTCTGAGTGAAAGTCCGGCCTTTTTTGTCAGTTGGAGCGAAGTCCAGCCTTTTTTGTATTTCGGAGCAAAGTCCGGCCTTTTTTTGTCTTTCAGAGAGAAGTCCGGCCTTTTTCGTCTTTCAGAGCGAAGTCCGGCCTTTCTCGTCTTTCAGAGCGAAGTCCAGCCTTTTTTGCCTTTCGGAGCGAAGTCCGGCCATTTTTATCTTTTGGAGCGACAGTCCGGCCTTTTTTGTCTTTCGGAGCGAAGTCCGGCCTTCTTTGCCTCTCGGAGCGAAGTCCGGCCTTTTCTGCCTCTCGGAGCAAAGTCCAACCTTTTTTGTCTTTCGGAGCGAAGTCCGGCCTTTTTCGCCTTATGGAGCGAAGTCCGGCCTTTTTTGTCTCCCGGAGCGAAATCCGGCCTTTTTTGTCTTTCGGAGCGAAGTCCGGCCTTTTTAGTCTTTCGGAGCGAAGTCCGGCAATTTTTGCCTTTCTGAGCGAAGTCTGGCCTTTTTTGTCTCACGAAGCGAAGTCCGGCTTTTTTTGCGTTTCGGAGGGAAGTCCGGCATTTTTCGCCTTTCGGAGCGAAAGTCCGGCCTTTTTTGTCTTTCGGAGCGAAGTCTGGCCTTTTTAGCCTTTCTGAGCGAAGTCCGGCCTTTTTTGTCTTTCGGAGCGAAGTCCGGCCTTTTTTGTCTTTCGGAGCGAAGTCCGGCTTTTTTTTTCTTCCGGAGCGAAGTCCGGCCTTTTTTGCCTCTCAGAGCAAAGTCCGGCCTTTTTCGCCTTTCAGAGCGAAGTCCGGCCTTTTTTGCCTTTAGGAGCGAAGTCCAGCCTTTTTTGTCTTTCGGAGCGAAGTCCGGCCATTTTCGTCTCTCTGAGTGAAGTCCGGCCTTTTTTGTCAGTTGGAGCGAAGTCCAGCCTTTTTTGTCTTTCGGAGCAAAGTCCGGCCTTTTTTCGTCTTTCAGAGAGAAGTCCGGCCTTTTTCGTCTTTCAGTGCGAAGTCCGGCCTTTCTCGTCTTTCAGAGCGAAGTCCAGCCTTTTTTGCCTTTCGGAGCGAAAGTCCGGCCATTTTTATCTTTTGGAGCGAAGTCCGTCCTTTTTTTGTCTTTCGGAGCGAAGTCCGGCCTTCTTTGCCTCTCGGAGCGAAGTCCGGCCTTTTCTGCCTCTCGGAGCAAAGTCCAACCTTTTTTGTCTTTCGGAGCGAAGTCCGGCCTTTTTCGCCTTTTGGAGCGTAGTCCGGCCTTTTTTGTCTCCCGGAGCGAAATCCGGCCTTTTTTGTCTCCCGGAGCGAAATCCGGCCTTTTTTGTCTTTCGGAGCGAAGTCCGGCCTTTTTTGTCTTTCGGAGCGTAGTCCGGCAATTTTTGCCTTTCTGAGCAAAATCTGGCCTTTTTTGTCTCACGAAGCGAAGTCCGGCCTTATTTGCGTTTCGGAGGGAAGTCCGGCATTTTTCGCCTTTCGGAGCGAAGTCCGGCCTTTTTTTGTCTTTCGGAGCGAAGTCTGGCCTTTTTAGCCTTTCTGAGCGAAGTCCGGCCTTTTTTGTCTTTCGGAGCGAAGTCCGACCTTTTTGTCTTTCGGAGCGAAGTCCGGCCTTTTTTTTCTTCCAGAGCGACCAGTCCGGCCTTTTTTGCCTCTCAGAGCAAAAGTCCGGCCTTTTTCGCCTTTCAGAGCGACAGTCCGGCCTTTTATGCCTTCCGGAGTGAAGTTCGGCCTTTTTTTTGCCATTCGGAGCAAAAGTCCGGCCTTTTCTGGCTCTCGGAATGAAGTCCGGCCTTCCTCGCCTTTCGGAGCGAAGTCCGGCCTTTTTTGTCTTTCGGAGCGACAGTCCGGCCTTTTTGTCTTTCGGAGCGAAGACCGGCCTTTTATTCCCTTCAGAGCGAAGTCCGACCTTTTTTGTCTTTCGGAGCGACCAGTCCGGCCTTTTGCATTTCGGAGCGAAGTCCCGGCCTTTTTTGCCTCATGGGGCAAAAGTCCGGCCTTTTTTGCCTTTCGGAGTGAAGTCCGGCCTTTTTTTGCCGTTCGGAGCAAAGTCTGGCATTTTGTGCCTTTCGGAGCGAAGTCTGGCCTTTATTGTCTTTCGGATTGAAGTCCGGCCTTTTTTGCCTTTCTGAGCGAAGTTTGGACTTTTTGTCTTTCGTAGCGAAGTCCGGCCTTTTTTGTCTTTCGGGGCGAAGTCCGGCCATTTTTGTCTCTCGGAGCGAAGTCCTGCCTTTTTTGACTCTCAGAGCAAAGTCCGGCCTTTTTTGCCTTTCGGAGCGAGGTTCGGCCTTTTTTGACTACCAGAGTGAAGTCCCGCCTTTTTTCACCGTTCAGAGAGAAGTCCGGCCTATTTTACCTCTTGGAGCGAAGTCCGGCCTTTTTTGCCTTTTGGAGGGAATTCCGGCCTTTTTTGCCTTTTGGAGCGAAGTCCGGCTTTTTTTGTCTCTCGGAGGGAAGTCCGGTCTTTTTGGCTTTCGGAGCGAAGTCCGGCCTTTTTTATCTTTCGGAGCGAAGTCCGGCCTTTTTTGTCTTTCGGAGCGAAGTCCGGCCTTTTTTGCCTCTCGGAGTGAAGTCCGGCTTTTTCTGCCTCTCGGAGCACAGTCCATCCTTTTTGCCTTTTGGAGGGAAGTCCGCCCTTTTCGCCTTTTGGAGCGTAGTCCGGCCTTTTTTGTCTCCCGGAGCAAAAGTCCGGCCTATTTCGTCTTTCGGAGCGAAGTCCGGCCTTTTTTGCCTTCCGGAACGAAGTCCGGCCTTTTTTGCCTTTCGGAGCGAAATCCGGCCTTTTTTGTCTCTCGGAGCGAAGTCCGGCCTATTTCGTCTTTCGGAGCGAAGTCCGGCCTTTTTTGCCTTCCGGAACGAAGTCCGGCCTTTTTTGCCTTTCGGAGCGAAATCCGGCCTTTTTTGTCTCTCGGAGCGAAGTCCG